>NC_048421.1:1677235-1701011 GCF_013103735.1 Etheostoma cragini | reverse complement strand
GAGAGAGAGAGAGAGAGAGAGAGAGAGAGAGATAGATAGATAGATAGATAGATAGATAGATAGATAGATAGATAGATACATAGATAGATAGATAGATAGACGGACGGACAGACAGATAGATAGAACGATTTCTTTATGGATCCTAAAAAATGGGAAATTCCGGTGTTGCAGCATTAAAATACCAGACACACATACAGAATATACATGAATAAAGGATATAATATGAGAACAATAACAACATTCACAAATAATAATAATACATACAAGTTGGAATAAAATTAAAATGTACATCTGTTTAACTATTCTTATTAAAGCTGTAGATAACGTAAATAGTGTACTTAAATACTGTGCAAGTTGCACTTGATGCCTGAGTCTCATCTACCAATCAGTGATGAGGTGTTTGAAAAGTGTTGTCTTGTTTTAGTATCATGGAGAAGTGTTGGTTCCCATTCATGGTGATGATGATCACCTGCCGCTCTTTGTTCCATTTGCCCGAAAAATCTGGGAAAAATGGCTTTTGTCTACTCCGCTCCTTCTGCTTGGAACTCTTTGCAAAAAGACTTGAAATCATCTGAATTTATTTCTTTAAATGCTTTTAAATCCAGATTGAGAGAACCTGAAATGACCTGTTTACATTGTAAATGTTTTAATTATCTGTGTTGCATGACTTTTATATATGTAATTGAGTGTGTTTTTGCCTGCCTCTTGGCCAGGACTCCCTTGAAAAAGACGTTTTTAACCTCAGCTGGACTTTCCTGGTTAAATAAAGGTTAAAATAAAAAATTAATCATTAGAAATTATAGTTTTGGACTGTTCTAAGTTATTTTTTATGGTTATGATGTCTCTGGGGTGCTTTTACAGGCCTTTTACAAGGATGTGAGGAGGACATTTTGTACATTGTCGGATTAGAAATGTTTTTCCTGATTTTATAGCATCTATGATGCTGATGTTTTTTAAATAATATTGTGATTTATTTGTGTAATCTGTTTTAATGTTTGTCTGAATAACTCATTGGCATTGCTGCCAATCTTTGCCAGAGCACTCACTCAAAAACATGTTTTCATGGTTCATGTCATTAAGGTTTCCTGGTTACATAACAAGGAAATAAACTGAACACAATTCATGAAATTCTTGCTTAGGTCGTCAGCACTTACGTTAATGTGATTATGAGAGACAGCAGGCTATTTTATTTTAGTTATTATTTGTTCATGTGTTGACAAATAACATGGTAAACACATACAACGTATAAAATGCCAGGTGATCAGAACATAAACAGAAATCCTACATCAGTAGTGTTGTTTAGTCTAAAGTGACGAAGATTTCTTTAGTGGATTTTAATGATTTTTTGTGCTTATTTACCAAGAAACTATGAGAACATTTCTGGTAAACACATGGTTTAAAGTGGTGCTTTGGGATGATTCGTTGTGGAGAAACTCAGATCTGTTTTACAGATCAGTCGACTAAATCAACTAATCGATTACAGTTATAGTCATAAAATAGCAAACCAACGAGTTTCTTTAATTGGGACAGCCGTAAAAAATCAGTTCCTAAAACATGTTAAATAGGGTATATAGATAGGTACATAGATATATTCCGTGCTTAAATAGCTCCTTTGTTTTTAGCACGGGCTATTATTATCATCATTAGTATTATTATCCTCTACCATGACCCGCAACATCATAATCCGCTTCCATGAGACGCTCTTATTACGGAAGCTCGCTTGGAAAACGGGACGCGACGAAACGCGAAGGGGGGTCGCCTGGACAATGACTGACGTGGAAAGTGGAAAGGACTGAGTAACAAACGTCGGGGGAGAGTCTTGAGAGCCAAATCCATCGCCCCTCTCTGTGTGAGCTGCTGTGGGTTTAGCACAATGAATCTGGATAAAGCAGAGCTGTGTGATTCACTGCTAACCTGGGTAAGTTTCATGTTAGCTAGCTAAGTTTCCTAGCGAGGCTAACCGCCTGCTAACAGGTGACAGCATGTGTTGACTAGCTATGTAAGAGGGAGTATAGATTTGCTTTAAAGGCGAGGGCTTGGTTAATCTATAAACAGCTGTTTTCTTGGCTATGTAGGTAACATTTAAACAGATGGCAGCTACAAAAGTTGTGTGTTTGGAAGCTAACCAGCGCTAGCCAGCTAGCCAAGCTAACTAAGCTAACTAGCTAGCGTTAGGTAAACACACTGGAAGTTTGGTCTCGGTGGTGTAGTTTTAGCTTGTTATCTGCACCAAACTGCGGTGTCAGCAACGTAGACTAACCCAAATAGCTTAGTGTAAGCTGAGAGACTTTGCAGTAATGTTAGGTTATCCAACATAGTAACTTCTCAACACCGAGGAAAATCCACTTGTTTGGCAGTTTTCCCCACACAGAGGCAAGTGCAGGACTAAATTAGGCAGGACTGTAATCCCCTAAACTGCTTAGTACCTGTAATTTAAGGATGACTGACTGGGTTTAAACAAAACCTATGATGTTTAGGTTCAGTTTTGCAGCAAGAATATGACAGACAATATAACACAACTCTGAAAACATACTTAAACTTTATAAAATCTGATGCTAATACTCAAGGTTCTACCAATCAGGACCTGAGGGAGAGAGATAAACATACATAGGTGGATTAAAATCATTCCAACACATACTGTCGCAAATATATTATCAAGATAAAAGCAGGTTGAAAACCAATCTAAATAATGCTCCTGTCATATTTGTGCAAATGTGGCTACAAGCAACAAGAATAGAGCCCGGCCAATATTAGGCATTTTCGGATCTATTGGCATTTATAATGGCCAATTTAAAAATTATTTAAAAAAAGGAATATTTAAAAAATAAAAATGGATGGTCACCCATGTTAGGAGCGTTGCCGTTGCATAGTCTGTCCACCAGAGGACGCTCTACAACGTCCCTGTTAGTGATGGCGTTGCATAGTCTGTCCACCAGAGGACGCTCTACAACGTCCCTGTTAGTGATGGCGTTGCATAGTCTGTCCACCAGAGGACGCTCTACAACGTCCCTGTTAGTGATGGTGTTGCATAGTCTGTCCACCAGAGGACGCTCTACAACGTCCCTGTTAGTGATGGCGTTACATAGTCTGTCCACCAGAGGACGCTCTACAACGTCCCTGTTAGTGATGGCGTTACATAGTCTGTCCACCAGAGGACGCTCTACAACGTCCCTGTTAGTGATGGCGTTGCATAGTCTGTCCACCAGAGGACGCTCTACAACGTCCCTGTTGGCCACACTGATTATTTTATTATTAATGTGTTTTTGTTCAAAGGACTTTAAGTTTCATATCTTAAGCTTGTATTTTTATACATTTTATTTATCAGAACTTTAATACATTTTGATGTTCCTCTGTTCTGTTATTGTTTTAGGGAGAACTCATAAATAACTACAAATATCTAATGTTGGGGAAATCTGTTTGTTTTTAACGCATTTCTTGATTTTTGTTTAAAAATGCATATTGGCCGATATATCGGCATATCAGATTTTTAAATAACCAAATATTCATTATTATTCAGCCTTAAAAATCTTTTAATGGTCAGCTTCTGAACAAGAACAAAGCTCTGTAGGGAGTTGAAATTGGGAACTGGAGGGTCGTTGGTTCAAGTCCCTGTACAGAGTGTGGACTGGTAGCTGGAGAGATGCCAGTTCACCTCCTGTCCTGGGCACTGCCAGGGTGCTCTTGAGCAGGACACCCAAAGGTTACTCCAATAATTCTTGGTGTCTTTGTTCTCAGTTGCAGACATTTCAGGTGCCATCATGCAACAGCAAGCACGACCTAACCAGTGGAGTGGCCATCGCACACGTGCTTCACAGAATGTAAGTGTGTAGTGTGTTCAAGGAGTTGAAGTATTTTGTTTTTTTGATTTTCTAAGCACAAACTCAGGGGAAACAGCTGGTAGAAATTAACTCAGAGCCAGCCTTTCACTGAGATTTGCTTATCTGTGTGACACAAAATTGCCCTTTGATTTGCATAAGGCTATTATCTATGCAAAATGTGAACCATTAAAAGAACACGGACTGGATTTGTGTGGCAGTTTTTTTTCCGTAGCTTCTGGTGGGATAGATACATAGATAATGTAACTATTTGTGAATCAAACTAGTGTTATTTTTATTTTACTTCCACTTTATAGGGATAGTTCAGATTTCACAGCGGTGAGGTTTTATGAGTTACGTTTCCAGTTTGGAGAAGCAGGCTGAAGTATCAACACAGAAGCTAAGCAATGTAAATGCTAAATACATTTTAGACACCTAAAAAATCTGTTTAACCGTTTGCTATATTTACAAAATTTTCACAGACATCCCTTTACAACAGGGGAACTGAAGCCGGTATCTCTGCTCTCTTCAAAGCCACCAAACTCCTTTTGACAAAAACAGTAATTTTACCTCACATAACACAGGAGTTGCTGCTCCACCTCTGCCTCTGTCGGTTAGTGTTTTTTAGTGTTATTGTGTCTAAGGTGAATCGGATCTATTCCTATAAAACACAAAAGTCACACAATAACACAAACTAACTTCCCAAAAGCGAGGCAGTGGTAGACCAGCAGCTTCTGAGTTCTACGAGGTAAAATTACTGTTTTTGCTAAAGAAGCCTGGTGGCCAGGAGTCTGTTTGGTGTGTTTTCAGTGAGTTTTCCGACGTCAGTCAAAGTCAAAGTCAAGTCAAGTTTATTTCATCCACAAAAATGGAAATTACAGTGCTCACACTCGCCACCCTACCCATAAAAAGTAAAGAATTTAAATACAATACCACAAATACAATACTATACATAAATACAATGAATAAATGATAAAAACTCATACAAATGTACGTTTAAAGTGCTTGTTGTGCTGTCTAATAGCCTGAGGGATAAAAGAAAGAGCATACCGCCCAGTTCGTGTCACAGGAGGTCTTAGTCTACCACTACGCTCTATGACCCTGCCGGACAGATTACCATGAAGGGGGTGACCCGGGTCCCTCGTTATTTTCTGAGTCATTTTTACCAGATGATCGTCATATACCTGATTAACTGTATTTAACTCTCCCACAATTTTCCCAGCCCTTTTAGTCACTCTATCAATTCTGGCCTTCTCAGTTAACCCAGCATTCATGTTGAATCGGAAGGCGGGTAGTCGGACTCAATGACCAATCTGATTGGTGGAGTGCTAACCCGGAAACGACGAGCGGCATGAGCGAGACCAACGCTTCACAAAATTGGACTGAAATTTTTTTAACTGACCTTTGTCGATCTGAAATAAAGACAGATTCGGCAACTGTATGGTCTCTTTCTCGCTTAAAACAAGGTTTGTTAAACTATTTTCAAAAATAACGAGACCGTATTCTGAACAAGCCGCCGTTATGGTCTAGCTTTACCCACGTGACGCGTTCGTCAAATCGGCTGCCGGTTTTTATTTTTTGGGGCGACGATACAGATTAGCGCCGCCTGCTGTTAAGGACACGTATTACGTCTCATGCACGCGGAGACCACGTTGAAGACGGCATCGTTTCGATGTGTTTCAAGACACTTTTTGGACCACCTCGGTTCGGCAGTCAGTCTGCCGCCGGTCAGCCGTTGGGTTGGTGTGTCAGAGCCTGAACACGGTAAACTATAGAGAAGTAGCTCATACAACCTCAGCTCAAAAGATCCAAACTATCCCTTTAACTTAGAACCCACTGCTTCATAAGTTATTTCAATATAATTCCCATTATTCCCACGAGTGACATGCGACTGTTCTTCCCAAATGTCATCGTACTGAAGCGCTGGGGCCTCGTCGCCCTGCGGCCTCCTGTGAGTCTTGAGTCAGAGATGCGTCGTCCTTGTCCTCACTCGAGTTGTCTTGTGCTCGTTAACAGAGACCCCGCTTGGTTTAATGAGACGTGGCTGGGCCGGATCAAGGAGGATAGCGGAGCCAACTGGCGCCTCAAGGTAATTTGTGAAACAGCCGGACATGGCAGAAGACCCGATGGCAGCCGACATTGAACAGGATGTCGTGGCTGTATTTTTTTTTTTTTTCTTTCACTTCTTCTCCCAAAATGAGGATCAAGATTGTAACTCTGATTTGTTTTGTTCTTTCAGGTCAGCAACCTGAAAAAGATTCTCAAGAGCATGATGGAATATTATCAAGACGTAAGAAGATTTTTAACTTTTCACTAGAGCTGCACAATATGAGGAAAATATGCAATATTGCAAAAACTATATCAAATAAGTTATTATATAACTTATTTCCAATTAAAGTGCTCAGTTCTGCCTTGCTGCTGCTTTTGGTATTCTGCTCATATACGACAACGTTGAATTTAAAAATCATTTTCAACATTGTTTCATTGAACAAATTGAACATTTAATGCACCACTAAAAAAGACTAAGTTGCATTTTAAAGTGCAGTTTTCTACTAGTACTCTTTCAACTAAGTTTTGCGCTCTGACGCAGCCTTTCGCCATGTGCTTATTGCACCATTAGACAATGCGATAATGCAAAAAACCACAATATATATTGTGCAGCCCTGTTTTGTAACCATCTTTGGCACTTTGTAATTCACTGGGCTCAGTCCTACTCCTAATGTCTCACGTTACTGTCCACGAACAGGTGCTCGGTCATCAGGTATCAGATGAGCACTTACCAGACGTGAACCTTATAGGAGAGATGGAAGATGTCACCGAGCTGGGAAAGCTGGTACAACTCGTATTGGCCTGTGCTGTCAGTTGTGAGAAGAAGCAAGGTAAAGTGTGTCGGAATCAGAAAAGCTTTAATTGCCACAATAAGTTACACTCATGTGGAATTTGCCTTGGTGAAAGGTGCATGAACACATATCATTAAACATGATTAGGAAATACACATTAAATACACTAAAACGTATCTTCGACCTAGATTTGGAGACTGAGACTTCTCTTTATTAATCCTTTTGGGATGACTCCAGTAAGGAAATTGACATTTCCAGCATCCGTTTTTAGCAAGAATACAGTATAAAGATAATATTAACAATAAGAGCATTCGGCTATAAAAAGACATTAACCATTAAGTAGTCAAAAGTGACAGTGTTGAGTTAAGTGTTAAAGTGACCAGGTATTAATGTAAGTCCAGGTATGGATGGATGGATGGTTTGCAAAGAATATATAGTCTGTACAAATCTGAAGTCCAGGATGAAGGTCGTGCTGGTAAAGGAAGAATGACCACCAAGTAGCTTCATCCATCTGTGAAAATAACACAGGATTAACTCAAAGTCCCATCACATGGTTCTTGCTCTGTTTCAGTCATGGTCGGATCGTCACAAGTGGTTAGGGTGGGCTTTTTCCGAGGAAAAACCATGCTCATCTTAAATGATGGCTTGTTGTTGATAATATTGATTGTGTGCCTCTATTAATTGTCTCATGTATTGCTTTTATTTAATGCTTTGAGGTATTCTAACCTGTCCCCATTCGCCTTTTAATATCTTTCCTCTGGCGTCTTTAACATGTTGAACTCTTGTTGGGTGAGTGTTTGTTGGAACTGACTGCATGTTCTGGGAAGCTGTAAATGAATTGACAATTGGGAATAATGATGTAGCCAAACTCTGCAGCCAGGCCTGCTCATAACCCTCAACGCTAGAGAGGGTTCAACGCTAGAGAGGGTTCAACTACTGACAAAGTGTAAGGCTGCGTTCAGACACAGGTCTTTCTGTTCATTTGAATGGGGGTGGTGCGTTTAGGCTGCGGCGGGGGTTCGTGCAGGGTGGGACAAAACTTGTCAAGAGTGTTTTGAGCTAAAGTTTTGGGCAGTGTGAGAGTCCCGTACAAGAAACGTCACTTAAAACAAAAGCACTGAACTGCCGGGGAGTTTGAGTAACAGCTGAACGTTTCCCGCAACAAACAAAGCACTCACTATGTCTTCGCTCGTCTCTTTGCACTCACGTTTTCCTGTGAAATGAAGCTGCCTTCAAGTGTGGTCGGAAACGTTGAAATCTATAAACGATCTGATTGGAAAGTGGAGTAATTGGGAACTCTTAAGTCTACTTGTGCCTTGTCTGGGGCGTCTCACAAATTTGCCTTTTTATTGACGCTCGCCGCACGAATCTGCGGCAAATTGCCGGATTGGAGGATGTCTCTCTCACGCTCGTTCCTTTCCTTTAGAGTACACCTTAAGCCGATTCTATTTTTTGTTCCGTTTCTCTATTTTGTTATGGGTGGTGTTAAACTGAAAAAACTAATCATTTGTTATTTAAACACCAGCTTGATGGTGCTTGAAATACTGCTGGATGCAGTGAGAGAGAGAGAGTATTTGTGTTAATCTGCATTTTGGCTGCACCTTCAGCTCTCTGTTGTCTTCTCCTAAACACAGAGCAAATCCAGCAGATAATGACACTTGAGGAATCTGTCCAGCATGTTGTGATGACAGCCATTCAGGAGGTGAGTGAGCCTCTCGCTTATCCTCTTGGTTCTCTCTACTTCTGCATTAATCCCAGCTCTTACTCACGGATAATTCACAATCAAAAGAAATCCAGATATGCACTGAGACTGAACCGAGTCCCAGAAACCCTACTTTGAGATATTTCAAGAATATGTTAAGTGTTTTGTTGGCACCATTAGGGGGTGGGGGGGGGGCCTGGAACATAAACCGTTCCAGGTTTTATTGGGTTTTCTGAATAACTTTAGAAACCTCTGAAACTTGCTTTTGGGAACAGATATTTTCTCGTAATTTGAGCATTTCATCGACTTTGTTATGACCGCTTTGTTCTAGCTCTTATCAAAGGATCCTTCATCAGACCCAGGAAGTCCAGAAACCTATGGGGACTTTGACTACCAGGTGAACAAATTTTCACTCTCCCTCCTTTTTTTTGTCTTCCACTCAGTTTCCCCCTGTTACATCCTTCTTTGTGTTTTGCCTCAGACGTTATTTCACTGATGCTTACTCCCTCCTACTGTGACTAGTATAACTTCTCCTCTGTCTCCACGTTCTGTTGGTTCTGTGTTTGCAGTCCAGGAAGTATTATTTTCTAAGTGAGGAGGCAGACGAGAAGGAGGACCTGAGCCAGCGCTGTGGAGACCTGCAGCATCAGGTTGGTACACCCAAAGGGGATCTGTGTATTACTTGGCAAACATGGCCTGAGATCGGCGCCCGGGTAGCTCACTTGGTAGATCGCGAGCCCATGTGTTGTGGTTTATCCTCGATGGAGAGGCCCAGGGAGCTCGAGTCTGACCCGCGGGGATTTCCTGCATGTCTTCCTCCTATCTCTCTCCTTTCATGTCTAAGTTGTCCTAATGATTAAAAAAAAAAGGCTCTCCACTTTGTGCGTGCAAAAATGGCAGAAAAAGCCAATTTTCAGACTTGGACACGGAGATTTCCTGCTCTTTCTCTGTTTTTCATCATTCTAAACTGAATATCTTCAAAGTTTAGGCTGACAAAGCAAGACATTTAAAGATAACACTAGGAGAAACTGGGATGGACCGTTGCAACTGATCTATCACCAGATTAATCGTTTAATAACCTAGTGTTGGTAGAGTGAACATCACTTCTATCAGTGAGATACGGTGGATTACATGCTGCATCACACTTCCTGTGTGTAGGTTGGCAATTCAATCCAGCGCGGGAATGGCAGACTCAGCCATTCACAATAAAAACTGCTTTTTTTTTTTTTAATTACTGAAAATGAATACATTAAATGGCTGTTACTGAAAAACTGTGGATTATAAACCGTATCAAAAACTGCGTTTGGGTCCATGAAAATCTCAAGGATTTTAACTTAATGACGGCATACTGTTCACTTCATCTTCCATTTGTCTGACAGAACTGTTGCCATTACCTCAAAAAGTGTGTTTGTGTGTCTTTCCTTCTTTCTTGCTTGCTCTGGCCCTTTTTATTGATTAGCCTGCCTGAGAGTTTGTTTGTGTTCCCTTGGCTTGACTAACATAGAGGGGAGTCATTTTGTGTGTTTTAAAGATTCATTATAGTCCATAGTTGCATAACATCGGGATGAAACTGACACATTGCCTTGAGGTGGTGCCGTAGCCAACAATAATTTCTATTGCTCTCAGCCCACGCGATAGGGATTAGTCATTTGTGTTGTTTTGAAAGCTATTTACTTTTACCGGTCCTGTGCTAAAGCATGCAATCTTTCCTTAAAGTTCAGTGTAGGGACTTGCTGTGTTCACACTGGAAAGATGTCCAGCAGGTAAGTATACAATCCCTCTTTTGTTTAATATTGGAATGCCAGCTCGTCTAAACTTAACTTCAGTTAAGTCCGACTCAAACACTTTAACATCCTGAAAGTCTGAACATGTCATTACCCCCCTGAACTATAACCAATATCATTAACGGTCCTGCATATTCCTCTATTTCTCATGAGAATCTGGCTTTGACCCCGAGGGTGATGCGAACAACTTCACTATTGAGAAAGTTCCATCCGCCCGAGACCTTTTTAAACCAGCTGACTAACTCGCTTTTGACAACTGAGCATGTGTTTGAAGTCCCATTTTTAGCATGAAAAGTGGTGTTGGTCGCTGCATATCTGTGTTTTTCTTCTCGCCAATCTGTCGTGTGCCAGTGCTCTGGCTTTCTCCGTGTTTATTCTCAGAAAGAGGTCAGCGGTTTGTTACAGTATGTTATTCTTTAAATCGGTGTTGAGAACTTTTCTCATGCGTCTATCTCTTCTTTTTTCCTGTCCTTTGTGCATCTTCATCGCATCTCTCTCTCCCCCCTCGTTTATTTCTCCAAGTCTTCACACCTGGTTTTAACAATGTATTTTCCCTGTGTGTGTGTGTGTGTGTGTGTGTGTGTGTGTGTGTGTGTGTGTGTGTGTGTGTGTGTGTGTGTGTGTCTCTCTCTCTCTTTTCCTGCCACAGTTGTCGGTGGCTCTGGAGGAGAAGTCGTGCCTACAGGTGGAGACGCGCTCCCTGAAGGAGAAGCTGAGCCACTGCGACTCTCTGGACGTCTCCGCCACCGCCATCACGGGCAAGAAGCTGCTGCTGCTGCAGAGTCAGATGGAGCAGCTTCAGGAGGAGAACTACAGGTACACACACACACCCACACACACACACACACACACCCACACACACATAAGGTTAGTCAGTCAGTCCAGGGTTATTTGACATTATGGATACGTGCAAATCAAATGCATATTGCTCCATTCAGGATCTCACAATGAGTCCATTCAGTTTCCTCAGCCACACAAACCCCTGCTCTGCTGTCATATCTATCTCAGACTGGAGAACAGCCGAGATGATGCACGCGTGAGGGCAGAGGTACTGGAGCGGGAGGTGACCGACCTGCAGCTGCGTAACGAAGAGCTTACCAGCCTGGCGCACGAGGCCCAGTCGCTCAAAGACGAGATGGACATTCTCAGGTGAGACCATTCCTACAAAGTCACGCCCGCTCAAGTTGAAGTCATTGTGGGAAACCGTGCAGGACTTCTCACAGGCTGACCTGAGTTTGTAGACGAGTCAAACTGCAGAATGTCACGCTTGGTGGGTGTTGAATCACGTGAACACTCAGAGGTTTGTGTTCTCTGCTTTGTCTCCAACCGAGCATGTTTAGGTTGTGTACTCTCAAACTAGGGAAGAGTCCATACTTTGAAGGCTTTTTGCAATTCATTCAAAAATAACTGCGTTCTTCTGAAAATGTATTGTTAATGTTGGCTGATACATATCTTAGAGACGATAGTTGGTCAACTTCTGGATGTGTTGTTTGTGAGGTTGTTGTTTTTTTTTCTGGGTGAGATGTACTTTTAGGTTGTTTATTTTCAGTCAATCCCACATACATTGAAACATACAAAGAACAAGTAGAAAAGTATTAGTAAGACAAACTAACACATTGTTGATTTGGATCTTTTTCCATGAATTTCAGCCTTTTCCTTTTTAAGCAGTAGTTCATCTATTATCAATTGACACTCTCAGAAACAACTCCCACGCTGCCCACACACAGACGTCCATTCAGCTCCTCTCTGACATCTGTGTTGATAATATGAATTTCATGCACTGACACTGGCTTGCGTCAGAGATTTTTTTTGTTTTGTTTTTCTTCTTCAGTAGTTAAGTACATATCCACACACGTACTATGTATTCTCTTTAACTAAAAGTCATATCTCACAGCTGGTACTCGACGCCTCCCACACTGTCCTCTCCTCCCCTCCCCCTCAGGCACTCGTCTGACCGGGTGAACCAGCTGGAAGCGCTGGTGGAGACGTACAAGAGGAAGCTGGAGGATCTGGGAGACCTGCGCAGGCAGGTGCGCCTCCTGGAGGAGCGCAACACCGTTTACATGCAGCGCACCTGCGAGCTGGAGGAGGAGCTCCGCAGGGCCAACGCTGTCCGCAGTCAGCTGGACACCTACAAGAGACAGGCAAGCTGTGGATGTGACTAGGAGCAGGGCGAGAGATGCTTGTTTCTGTGTTGACGTCCAAGTAGAGCTGGGTACCGAATTCAGTACTTTTAAGGAACCGACCGAATTGCTTCTAAAGTATCTTGTGTTGAAAAATGCCTCATCTATCTATTAATGGGGATATCTCTGTGCGTGTGTCCCCACACATGCGCAGTAAAGCCGTGGGTGCAGGGAAATGCTGCATCCCCAGAACTAGTCCTGTGGATTTTGATTTAAATGCCTAAAAGTAGAACAAGAAGGCTCGTCTCTAACGATGTTTTTCCATTAATGCTACCTGCTCGCCTCGCCTCGGCCACGGTGCCCCGTCCTCCTTTTTTCCATTGCAGATTAGTACCCCCTCGTGCAGGAGGCGAGCGTGGCTGGTCGTCATAGCAGGAAACTGCCGTGACCTAACGCGACACACACACACACACACACACACACAGACAGTCAAAGGTGTGTTGCTTTTGATTCTTGGCATTTGGCTGTTTTCCAGAAGACACATTTAGTTTCAAATTGCTGGAAGAAGCTGGAGGCAGCAACAAAAAAAAACACAGGGGGTTTGTTCTGACACCTCTAGGTGCAACCTCTTAAACGGTCCCTGCTGCAACACGTGAACCACAGACAGTTCCTGTTGGTAGACAACTGATTGAACCGCGCTTATAGTTAGATAGATAGAAAAGAATACAAGCAGGGAACCAAGCAGTCGGCGCTTTCTGAGCAGGCACAAGCTTCAAACAGGCGCTGCGCCAGTTTAATACCCAATGTCAATCCTCAAGGAGCCAATAAGCACGCAGCATGCTTCTACCATGATCTAATAATGTTTGTGATTGGCTGTCGGAGGTTACACGTCGTACAGATTTGCAGCAAGAACTCTACGTTACAAAGAGACGGGGCTCACGTAGAAGGTGCAAAAAGAAACAAAAGATCTGTGCCGTAATTTTACTTTAGTTTAAAAAAAATTGTAGTGGGATGTACGTTTACTAAGTACTGCACTTACTCATACAGGTAAAACTAAAAAAAATAGCATGTGGTGCAAAAGTTCATTCATTTCAGTAATTCAACTTAAAAGGTGAAACTAATATATTATTTTTTTATTTTTTTATTTCATGTAATATGCTAATTTTCTGAGATTTTTAATTTGGGGTTTTCATAAGCTGTACGCCATAATCATCAAAATGATATCAAATAAAGGCTTGAAATGTCTCACTTTGCATGTAATGATTCTATAAAATATATTAGTTTCACCTTTTAAGTGGAATTACTGAAATGAATGAACTTTTGCACCATATGCAAATTTTTTGAGTGTCACCTGTAAATTTGCAATACTTGTCCTTTGACTGACTGAGTCTTTTCTTTTCATTCTACTTTTCACTTCAGTACATTTCAGAGAGAAATATTGTACTTTTCACTCCCCTACATTCATCTGACAGCTTTAGTCACTAGGCCTGCACGATAAATTAGTATAAAATTGCGATCTCGATTCACCCGTGTTTGAGATTTAATTTTTAAATAACTTAGATATTTTTTCTTTTATTTCATTTTTCTTTTATGATTTTGATTCTCATTTCATTTTACGAGCCAACTGCATCACCAACGCTGCTACTTTCTTCTGAGAGTTTTAAATACAGACTGTATAAAATCGCTGTTAAAGCGCTCCCTTCTCTTCATTGAAGCCCCTGTTTACAGGCTTTAGTTGCCAAAAAAAATCAGTTTTGGTACTGCCAATTTGTTTTGTTTTGTCATGGTTCATGTGAGCAATAAACATTACACAAAAAATCCTGGCAGAGAATCGTGATATCAATTCTAAGCAAAAAAATCAGGATTCATATTTTCCCCCGAATCGTCCAGGCCTACTAGTTACTTTGGAAATTAGGTTTTGTGCTCACGTAGTTTATGAAACCTGATGTTTTCTTAAACAATAAACTACCCAACACTATGTAGAGGTACGAGTCCTGCTGAAATGATTAGCAGATTAAACACTTCGGTGATTGTCAGAACTTTCTTGTTTCTAAAATGTGAGGATTTTTCTGCATTGAGTACTTTTAATACTTTAAATGCATTTTCCTGATGATCCATAGATACATTTCCTTAGGTAACATTTTCAATGCAGGACTATGACTTGTAACAGTATAGTTTACAGTATGGTATTAGTACCTAGGAAAGGATGTGAATGCTTCTTCCCCCACTGCCAACGCAGACTGTTGCTATGCTCTCTTCTGACTTGCAGGCTCATGAGCTCCACACCAAGCACTCGGCAGAGGCGATGAAAGCTGAGAAATGGCAGTTTGAGTACAAGAACCTTAACGACAAGTATGACGCACTGCTGAAGGAGAAAGAAGTGAGTTGGTGCACACGCTCAGGAAATAAAAAGTTCTCTTTCTGTGGGGAAAGAATGAGAACATTTTGCTGTGCTGTTCTATCAGCACGGAGGATCTTGTCTGATGTATTATGTCATATTACTACATTACAGCATGCAGTAATATAGGCTTGATTTCAGTAGAGCTGCAACTAACGATTTTATTATTTTTCTGTCGATTATTTTCCAGGTTTAATGGATTAGTTTGGTCTGTAATATGGTGAAAAATGTGGATTGGTGTTTTTCAAAGCCCAAGATGACGTCCTCAAATGTCTTGATTTGTCCACAACTCAAACATATTCAGTTTCCTGTCTCAGAGGAGTGAAGAAACTAGAAGATATTCACATTTATGTAGCTGACAGAGAATTTGGACTCTTTATTTTATAAAAGAAATGACTCAAACTGATAGTCCAAATAGTTGCTGATTTATTTAATTATTACAAACACAATTAATACAATACAATAAATCTTTGCAGCTCTAGCTTTCAGTGGTGGAAGTCCTGTGTGGATTGACATTTGTTGTGACTTTTACAGTGCACACATCCCTGCAGGAGGAATTGTTGCCAGGCAAATATCGTACTGTCCTGCCGTGGACTCCCACGTCCGGTGTTAATTCTAGCACCTTCTGCAATCTGACAGGAGTGATTAATGTCCTCAGTTCCTTGTGGGGGTAATTAAGCAATACATACTGTGCTGACATGAAGTGTACATTTACTTTGTACTACTTCTAGGTACTCTCTGAGTCTAGATTGATGGTGTCCAACCTTCCTTCATGTAAGGGCTACCTTAAAAAAACAAAAGTGGGCAAGAGATATTGCATCACATCGCTTATATTTATTACACAATATTACACACATAAGCTGAATGATGTTAGCTGTTAATGTTTGTATATGGATGAAATTGCAATCAGTGCACGAGAAAACCGGAGCTAACAACGCCCGTATCTTCTTATTACATCGTAATTTCTCCCGTTCAGAGAGTAATAACAACAACGATCCTTCTCGACTAACATCGACAATCTCTGATGAAAACAATGACTGGCAGCAGCGTGCGCTGTGTTTTTAAGAGGTCTAGAGAGATGTGCCGTCATTTCCGGTTTTCAGTTTTTGGGCGACAATATAGATTAGCGCCACCTGCTGTTATGTATTATGTCTCTGCATGCGCAGAATGTACGCTCAAGTTGGCATCGCTTCAGTGTGTTGCGAGGCACTTTATTGAGAGACGGGAGCCGACTGGTTGGTGTGTCAGAGCCTTTTAAATATGAGATTTGCATTTTAGCCTTTATTTTGACAATCAATGAAGATAGAGACAGGAAATACAAGAAGGGAGAGGGCTTTAACTTGCAACACAGACCCTAAATCCAGAAATCAGACCATGGACGTTGTAGTTATGTGCTACACACCTTGACCAGTAAACTACAAATGCGCCGAGCTGGCTTTGATTTGACTTTTTCTTTCCAGGCATGGCAAGTTCACACTGGCTTCAATTTAAAGGTTTTATTGGCCTAATAATTCTTCCAACAGACTAAAGCAGTCTGACATGAAGCTGAAATCTGTGTTCTGTTGTGCTTCCTTCTTCAGCGTCTGATCTCGGAAAGGGACACACTTCGGGAGACAAACGATGAGCTCCGGTGTGCACAAGTCCAACAGAGGTGTCTCAGCGGGTCTGGTGAGTTGTAATTGCACTCGGATTAAAAAAACTAAAGAACCGAGCTGCAAGATGGTAAAATAATCAAAAGCAAAGTGACTCTTTTGGTAGAAAACATTCACAATTCAGAACCTTGGAGCAGTATGTGTTGGTGGCTGACCATTAACTATCACAATCAGTTTAATTGCTCAAAAATACTTACTTACACAAGGAATGTGACTTCTGTAGGTGTTAACTCTCTATACATTCAACAAATAGACATGTAGTAATATAGACATATACTGTATAATGGGGATAACAATATACATATAAGCAAGATGCATATTCATGATAAGTATGTGTGTAATGTGTAGATAAGTGCGTGAGTGGCCAAAGTGGGGATGACCCCTCTTATTCCCAGTTCAGTGGCGGTGTGTGTGTGTGTGTGTGTGTGTGTGTGTGTGTGTGTGTGTGTGTGTGTGTGTGTGTGTGTGTGTGTGTGTGTGTGTGTGTGTGTGTGTGTGTGTGTGTGTGTGTGTGTGTGTGTGTGTGTGTGTGTGTGTGTGTGTGTGTGTGTGTGTGTGTGTGTGTGTGTGTGTGTGTGTGTGTGTGTGTGTGTGTGTGTGTGTGTGCGCGCGCGCGTGCGTGTGATATCTATACGGGGTGTGTGTGATATCTATACGGGGTGTCACAATTTCGATTTTACATCAAATATCATCAGTAAGAACTTTTGATCTCGACGTATTGTTGAAATCAGAAGCAGGATAGGAGATTCCCTGAGTACTTTTTTCTCATCAAACCCACCTACTTGTGCACGTCAGAAGAAAAGAAAAGAAAAAAACCGCCAATGCTTACCGGCTGTAATCATGCAGCTAAAAACCCGGAAGCGTTAGGTTAGTGGTATCCTGCAGCTGCAGTTTTCCAGACTCCAAGGCCACTCCTGGAGTCGGAGATAAGAGAGAAACAACAGAACTGGAAAACCCTCCTGTTTCCCCAAAGTCTTGCTTCAGCAACATTTTGCCTTCCCCGTGATTATGTTAGGAAAAACTCAAAGTTGCATAGCACCCTTCAGCTAGGCTCTACAGTGGCTGTTTTTGTGGGCTTTTTATTTATTTATTTATTTATTTATTTAACCATAAAAGCAAGAAAAAAATATTAAATTGTAGATTTGGAGAATCGTCTTACCCCTCATATATATCTATAAATGAGTGTACTGTATGTAAAGCTGTGAATGTGAAGACAAAAATAAAAAAATGCGGCTGTTTAATGAAATTAAGTTTCCCGTTGACACTTCTCTCTCTTCTCTCTGCAGGAGGCTTGTGTGACGATGATGTCACAGTAGGAAACCTGGCTGCAGAGATCATGCCGACTGAGCTCAAGTACGTCTGTCACACACTCTGTGTGTGTGTGTGTGTGTGTGTGTGTGTGTGTGTGTGTGTAAGCTGTGCGTAAGCTGTGCGTGGTGTGGGCGTATATAGCAAATCAAATGAAAGCGCAACAGATAGTATTTACCTTCTAAACCCATAACAGATATGCATTGATGTCACTATCAGTAGCCCACTTGTGCCCTATGTTCTTCTTCTGTAGTCTGAGGCGCAGTTGGCCTCAGAAATAGTGACACATGTCAGGGCGGCACTCTTGGCCGGGGCGTTGACGGATAAAGGCGCGGCGGCCCCCTGGGCAGACATTTCATCTGTTGTTTGCTTTTCCGTTCCCCGCTTTCCCTCACCTCTTATTCCCCCCTCTCTTCTCATTGTTCCTTTCTTTTCTTGCACAGGGAGACGGTGGTGCGTCTGCAGAGTGAAAACAAGATGTTGTGCGTCCAGGAGGAGACCTACAGGCAGAAAGTAGTGGAGGTGCAGGCCGAGCTGGAGGAGGCCCAGCGCAGCAAGAACACCCTGGAAGCTCAGAACAGGTAGAGAGGGGGTGTGTGTGTGTGTGTATTGTAGTGTGTTTTTTTGATTGCCATTTGAGATGCTCCAATACTTTATTTTTACTTCCAGATCCCGATTTTGATACCTGAACTTGCGTATCGGCCGATACCAAGTACCTATCCGATTCTATTGGGTTAAAAAATACATATAGCCTACTGATTAATGTTTTAACAGCTGTGTACTACTACCCCTGTATGGATGTGATATGATTGATATCATTTATAGATCGTCCGGTACCATTTTTTGCTTCCCGATACCGATTCTGATCCCTGAACTTGCGTATCGGCCGATACCGAGTACTGAGCCGATACCAGTGGGTTGTATATTTTATTATATTTTAACAGCTGTATACTACTATCCCTGTATGGAAGTGATATGATTTCTATCTTTGTCTTCGGTCTGGCTCAGGTTAAACTCTCAAACAATGAACACCCCAGAACTTTATGTTATTATCCAGTTTGAGAGTCCGTTGTAAGAGAAAAAGAACATCAAATTAACTACTTTAACGTAGATTTTCTTTAGGACTTTATCATGTGGTATCACAACGGTGCATAAACTCCAGTACTTCCCCATACCAGCGTTTGAAGCAGTATCAGAGGCCATACCAATACTGGTATTAGTATCTAATTGTAATACTGTTTTGTGAAATTGATCAGTTATCATACTGTCAGAATCTCCTACCGGCCCATGCCTGGATGAGTCATCAGAGCTTTGAAACTGTTTAACAATAAGGGAACAGATTGTGTGATTATGTTGTAAAAATGCTCTAAATTATATCCTTTATTTTGTTTGTTTTTTTACATATATTTGGCATAGAACAAGAGATAAATGAACAATTAACATGATGCACGATTAACACTGGGATAATGCAGTTTCACTTCTGAGGCCTTTTGAGTAATCAGTCGCGTTCTAAGCCACCATACTGCGTTCCTGGACGTTAGGCTGGTTGCCTGGCCGAGGGTAGGAGTGATATCTGCCTAAATGTCAACTCACCCTCTGGACTGTGTGCTCAGCTGAGCTGTGTGGGTGGGGCTGGAGGACCGACAGCTGAAAGCCAGATTGTCCCATGTGTGTGTGTGTGTGTGTGTGTATGTGTAAGTGAATGCCTGTGGGCATGTGGACATGTGGGTGGACTGCGTTTGTGTTTGTGTGTGTGTCCATGAAACACCAGGCCCAGGGTGTGGGAAGCCTCCTCAGCAACAGTAACAGGAGGAGAGAAGTGGAGTGAGCATGCTCAGAAGAGCAAAGAAAGCAGTGAATGTCCAGGCAGAACACTTTGGGGGGGGGGGAGACAGGATGAACACTGCCCGCAGCAAATGCACATAGATCTACATAATACTTTGCATATATCCTCCACCCACAGTATGGACTAGGGCTGCAACTAACAATTATTTTCATCATCTATTAATCTGTAGATTATGATCTTGATTCTTGTTGTTGTTGTTGTTGTTGTTGTTTGGTCTATAAAATGTCAGAAAACAGTGACAAATGTGGATCAGTGTTTCCCAAAGCCCAAGGCGACGTCCTCAAATGACTCATTTTGTCCACAGCTCAAAGATATTTAGTTTTCTGTCACAGGAGAGAAGAAACTTGAAAATATTCATATTTAAGAAGTTCTAATCAGAGGACTTTTTTTAATTAAAAAAGACTCAAATTGCTGTCTATGATCATTTAAAAAAAAAAAAAGACTCAAGCAGGTTATATTTAGTTTAATTTATTTATACGACAGCTAGCTGATTCATCTTTCCAGATCTATTATGGACTTAAAAACATGTTTAATCTTCACCATCAACCTCATGTGTTTAACTCTCTCCACAATGTTGCCTCGACTTCATTTTCTCAGTTTCTTGTATCTCCCCTCCCCCCCACCCCCCCTTTTTCTGTTTGTTTCCCAGATTAAACCAGCAGCAGATCTCAGAGCTGCGTTCTCAGATCGAGGAGCTCCAGAAAACGCTCCATGAGCAGGACAGCAAGACTGAGGATGTGAGTTGAGAAACCTTCTTCCTTCTCCTCTGCCCACTGTTGTCATGACTCCCCGTCATCAGAAACAATAGTTTTCCATAATAACGTTGATAGAATATCTGTGTGTGCGTGTGAAAATGTTGTTTTTTCTATATGAAACTAGATCAGGGGTCAGCAACCTTTGCTAAGAGCCATACATACAGTACATGCATACGTACAGTACATGCATACATACAGTACATGCATACATACATACATACATACAGTAGATAGTTACATACATACAGTAGATAGTTATATACGTACAGTACATACATACATACATACATACATACATTGTGTGGAATCTACAGTTTGTGATGTCCGAAGTCTATGACGTAATGACGTTTCTTTTCTTTTAATTCGGATTATATTTTCACAATAAGAGAATCACCCAAGCAGCCAAAGGTTGCCTGCCCCTGAACTAGATGCATGGCGTGATATTGAGAAGATCCCTGTTGGATTTTGGCTGTTGAGGACTGCAGTGTTTGTTCTACTTTGACACATGTTGTGTGGGGATTTAACCCTCTTGTTTGCCGTGGTGACTGACTGTTAACGCCTGCCCCTCTCTGTCTGTCTCTCTGCGCCTGCCCCCATCGATCAACTCTGCCAAAATCAGGCCATCGTAAGTACGGCCCACCCTCGGTCCAACTGGCCCATGATTTACCTCTTTGCCTGTGTGTTTGTGTGATATACAGAATAGGGCTGCAGCATATTAGGAAAATATGTGATAATGTATAGAGATTACAATATTACTCGCAATAAATGAATGCATTAAAGTTTACTCATTTCTGCCTTTTTTGCTGCTTTCAGTATTCTGTTGATAAATGAAAGGAAAATGAAAGGAAGTCATTTCCAGCAGTCTTTTATTGAACACATTGAACATTGGATTGAACCTAAAAGGCACCGCTAAGAAAAGAATGACAGCTACATTATAAAGCAGTTTACCACTGATATTTTTTTCAGCTAACAGTAAAATCTTTCGCGATATACGCAGCCTTTCCCAATGATTATTGCGCCCGTTGATATTGTGATGGCACTAAAAAAGCAATTGATTGTGCAGCCTAGCTCAGACAGCTTTGTGTTAGTTTTGTTCTAATGTGTGTTTCTCTTCTTTAAAGTCCTCCTTACTGAAGAAAAAGCTTGAGGAGCATCTGTAAGTACGCCACTGCTTCCCGCAGATTATTTATCCATGTGTGTCCCAAACTGTAGTGAACTCACACATTCCTGACATGTGATTGTTGCAGGGAGAAGCTCCATGAAGCTCACTCGGATCTCCAAAAGAAAAGAGAGGTCATTGACGACCTGGAGCCCAAAGTGGACGGCAACAGTACGTCATTTCAGGCTCTTGAATTCCTTGGTTCGCTGCCTCCAGTGTCCACTCTTCTCTTCTGAACGCCATATGTATTTTTCTCCCTCAGTGGCAAAGAAGATCGATGAACTCCAGGAGATTCTGCGGAAGAAGGATGAGGACATGAGGCAGATGGAGGAGCGATATAAGCGCTATGTGGAAAAAGCAAGAACGGTTAGTCTCCCTAGACAGAACATGTCCTCAGCAAAGGGCTCTGAAATGATGAGGGTTGTTCTTTTCACTGGTTAACAGGGAGACTCATCAAAGTCTGTTTACAGGTGATGGGGAGGGCTATCGCGTACTGCATGGGGGGGGGGGGGGGGGGGGGGAGTTGTATGAAGCCTGTTGTGGCTCCAGTGGCACTTTGAAGTCTGATAATTTTTGTGTCTGTTGGGAGACACCAGCCCCCCTCCTGAGGAAACCCATTTCGGCCACTTGTACCCTGGACCTGGTTCCTTCGGTCATGACCCAGCCTTCATGACCATAGGTGAGGGTAGGAACAAACACTGACCGGTAGATCGAGAGCTTTGCCTTCTGGCTCGGCTCCCTTTTAGTTACAACGGTGCGATAAACGGAGTGTAATACCGCACTCGCTGCGCCGATTCTCCAACCAATCTCCCGCTCCATCGTCCCCTCACTCGCACCGAGACCCCGAGGCATTTGAACTCCTTTAATTGGTGGAAGGACTCATTCCCTACCTGAAGAGGGCACTCCATCGGTTTCCTGCTGAGAACCATGGCCTCGGATTTAGAGGTGCGGATCCTCATCCCAGCCGCTTCACACTCAGCTGCGAACCGATCCAGTGAGTGCTGAAGATCCCAGGCCGATGACGCCATCAGGACCACATCATCTGCAAAAAGCAGCAATGAGATCCCCAACCCACCGAACTGCAACCCCTCCCCAACCCGACTACGCCTTGATATCCTGTCCATAAATACTAAAAACAGGGTTGGTGACTAAGTGCAGCCCTGGTGGAGGCCAAGCCTCACCTGGAACGAGTCCTGTTTTTTTTTTTTTGTAACTGTTTATCATGAATCTGACTTTGTTATAGGAGTTGAAGCATTATCAGGGGACTAGTCTTTTAAAAAATGTCCTTTTGCAGGTGATCAAAACCCTGGATCCCAAGCAGCAGCCGGTGCCTGCGACTCCTGACATTCAGGCGCTGAAGAACCAGCTCACAGAGAAGGAGAGAAAAATCCAGCACCTGGAGGTATAAACCTGTTTATTTTGCATAAAACAAACACAGTAGGCCACTCCAGGTCTTGAAATCCAACTAATGCATGATGATCTGTTGCTTTGCGCAGCATGACTACGAGAAGAGCAGAACCCGACATGACCAGGAGGAGAAACTCATCATCACAGCATGGTACAACATGGTGAGTGTACAGAATCCATTAAACCACGAACATGTCCAAAGGCATTTTATGGTTATTTTTTCTTTTGTAGTGGAAGACAATTCTACAGCATTTTGGTTTAATGAAGCTTGGAAAAGAGAGTTTTGAGGCCAAACAAGGATTTTTTTGTGTACAGAGATGATTTGCACGAGTCCTTACTCGACACCAGCCCGGGGTCAGCAACTTTGGGTTTTTGGAAATGTTGAAGTGATCTCTCGGCCCCGTGCCACATGGCCTTTTTTACAGCCATTTAGTTATTTTTGGTAGTTTCATTGACTTTTCATCAGAGGCGAACTCTGGCCACGTGGAATCTGCAGACGCAGATTTAATATAATTTCAAAAAAATAATGTGACCCGTTACTGTGTCGATATTCGGACACTTCCAACCTGACGCACTTTCCAGTCTTTTCGCGGTTCGTTTCTGATCATCACCAAAACTGTTAGCAGAGTTGATTCATACCCATCTAACTATCTACCTATGAACTGTACTGACATGGACATTTACTTGTCTTTAGTATATTTAGAACAGTGGTTCCCAAGCTTTTTCAGCTCAAGACCCAAAAGAGAAATTTGGTGTCTCACCGGGACCCAAATTTACAAAATACATCATGAATCATTGTAACATCTACATTTTAAAACTGTGGACAAAACACGGAACAAACCTTGAATTAAAATGTATATGAAAGTATATTTATTCCTTTATAAAAGTAAACATACGGAAAAGGTCTCTATTCTCCTTTCTGTGTCTCAACCTTTCTCAACTCATTTTCTTACCCCCTCCTAGAATAAGAGAAGAGAGAGAGAGAGA
>NC_048421.1:1663678-1677225 GCF_013103735.1 Etheostoma cragini | reverse complement strand
CCCCCCCCCCCCCCCCCCCCCACAGCATCTGAGCTGAACAGACCAGTGGAGCAAAAGAGAACGCTCATTCACATAAGATTGATCTGCATTTTACTCTGCGACCCATTTTGGGTCCCGACCCTAAGTTTGGGAAACATTGATGTCGGTGACTTTGAGAAGGGAAAAGAAGTAAGAGCGCTTGGGCGACAATCTTTCCCTCTAAAAATTTTGTATTTGTCCTGTACTGAAAATGAAGCAGCTTTTATTGCATAAGTCAGAGTTGTTGAAGCATGGCATTTTATTGTGAAGGACGGAAGTAAGATCCGGTGGTTTTGACAAGATTGATGGGACTTTCTTTACCGTTTCTGGACTTAGCAACGAAAACTTTAAATAAAAATCCTCCAATTCCCTGGGCCGGCTGAATAATAAATCCAAACGTTTCTCTCTCTCACACACACACACACACACACACACACACACCTGATTTCTTCACTCTGCCTTTTGTCTGTCTCTTTCTCAGGGGATGGCGTTTCATCAGAAAGTGTCTGGCGAGCGACTGGGTCCCTCGAACCAGGCCATGTCCTTCCTCGCCCAGCAGCGGCAGTCCACCAACGCCAGGAAAGGTCTGACGCGACACCATCCGAGATGAGACGTCCCGCCGCCGACAGAAGAACACACAAAACGCTGAACGGACACCTAGAGAGAGAAGACGAAGCGATCCGCAGTGGACTTCACTTGAACTCCCTGTGTCATTGCCTTAATGTCTTTGCTTGGACCCCTGCACCTCAGAGAGACATTTGTCATGCTGCTGCTGCTGCTGCCCCCTGCTGGCTCTTAATGGTACGGGAAGGTCTATTTGAGATCCACTACTGTTAAACTCCGCTGTAGATTAGATCCAGAGTGAACTCACAGAAACAGCAATGAATGGAGCAGATGGAGTTGTCTCACCTTTTAAGCTGACTGTTTTTTGTTCTTCTTCCTCTTTTTAGCCGATCGTGTTTCTTTAAGGTTGGTTTTTAGTCTTTTTAAGTTAAGCAATAGGACGTGAACTACTTCTGCCAAGGCAATAGTTTTAATGTGGTAAACGAGAGAGAAGTTATTAGGGCTTTTACAATTACTACTGCAAGTGCTAGAGAAGAGAACGCCACACAGGCTGTGGACTGAAAACATCATCACATCCAGACGTTGGTACATCTCCTTGGTCTTCATTTGTTTGGGATTTTCTCATTTTTTGTTTTGTTTTTGTTGTCTTGACCATGTGTTTTGAGGTGAGTTTTTCTTTTAATTTGAAGGCCCTCGAAAAGATGTCAAGACCATGATGGTGCGTTTATAGCTTTAGATTTTGTTTTCTCTTTTTGTATTCACTTGAATCATTTTCTCTAAACTTAATATTCCTAATAAGGATTAGTTAAAATGTTAACAACACATACACCAAAGCACTTTTTTTGGCTAGAAGGGTGTGTTTCTTTAGTGCCTCGGAGAAGACTAAAAATACTCCCTTGATGGATGAGAGTGAGGATATTCTCCCCTAAAGACTACGTCACACTGCAGGCTCATTCTCACATGGCTGGTGGTAATGTGACTCCTGCATATTTTTCTTAATAATCTCTAAATATGAAATTGATTATTACTCAAGATTTATTTTTTCTTTCTTTCGTTTTCTTCCCCTCTTTCCCAAAGATTGAAACAGGGTATTAGTTGTGGGTAGGACCTAATTGCACTCACCACTTTAGAACCTATACTAATGTAAATGTAGGTTATTAATAGCCTCCTAGTTCAATTTAGTTGATCACAAAGACTTGAAATAAAGGCAAGCAACACTCTGTAGTCGAATCCATCATGATAAAAAAACACTAATAATAATAATAATAATGATAATGACTCTGTTAATGGCTGTTTACCGCTGCTAGACCTCCATTTATGGTTGAACTGAACTGGAAGGAAATGTATTCTCATCAGTACGCTGGAATTTTTTGTTGTCTGTAGACAGGAAGTGGAAGACGGGGGTTCAAGTCGAGCCTGTAAGACGTCTGTCTGCCGTTTTTTCCCTTGTCAACAGATGATGTCATTTTAGCCTTTCCCACATCAGAGATCTGCTGTTTTGTGACTTGGACCCCCCGTTCCTTGTGAATGTTTGTGCTATGGACTACAAAGACCAGAATCCTTCTGTTGTGTTCACACATTTTCTACTGATTGTTAGAGTTGATATTTATGGAGTTTACGTCATTATCTCTGCTGCACATTTGCATGGTGTGAAGGGTCTAACTTTTTAAGGTTTGCATCATATTCTGGTCTAGTAGGTTGTAGTGGACTTCACACAGGCATCTGAGGCAAGTCCAAGATCTGTAGTCCGGTCTGTTCTACATTTGCACTACAAATAAATGGGATCTTAAGATAAGAAGTGGTCTGGTGTTTTTCTTATTAATTAATATATCTCCCTAATTCCAGATTTTGCCATAGAATTGTGTCAGAAATAACTGTGATAAACATAATTGTCTTTCAGTCTAATTAAAAAAATATGTATGTATTCATTCAAATTTCTGAATGAATCCCCGGATATATTGAATATTGTGACTATATGATCACTGTCATGTGATCCAGATAATGTAATAACACAGGTACGCAGCCTAGGAAGGAAACCATGCCCTTTTAAATCTTTTTTACATGTGTTTGTTGCTATGAATATGTTTAGGGAAACAGCAAATAACTGAAATAGTAATGAAAATATATAGTCTGCCCAATAATCACTTATGTAGATACATTTTGGCATATCTTAACAAATTCAACAACTACCAGTCATACACTGTAGGACCTAAAATAATGAAAGGAATGAGTTGCGAGCAGTAAAAGAGAGAAAGGGCATCTATTGTATGTATAAAAAAAGAAATAATGTAATACCTGTTAAAGACCTACCGATACATTTAAAGTAAATTGCTCTGATTAAAACAAGACTTCTCCAGGAGGTTTTATCCCCGGGTATAAATACTAACTTATGTATAATTTAATATAAATGAGCTTTTTTGACCGTGAATTCCAAGAACAAGTGTAAAACCTGTTATTAAACCAGCTCAGGTTTTTAAAAAGCACTAGGAGCTTGGACAAAAATGACAAATAAATCAGAAAAAGCGTCAAAAAACATCGGAAAAGCACAACAAAAAATGTTCATTTTCAATTTTGACCTAGAAGGACAAGTTCCTAGTTTTTTGGGGGCTTGTTCCTAAAGTGTAGTTGCTAATTTGGGCTTGTTCCCAGCTCCGTAATAAGTTGTCCAGCAGGTATGTTGTTATTTACACACTGAAGACAGGAGAGTTATGTCCCGCCCACTCCCTTCTTCTAATTGGCTCTGACCCAGAAGGCAACGAGTACTGGCCAATCAGAGGCAGAGCTGGGCAGTCTGTTGTTTTTCTGGTTAGGAGAATGCACGAGTAGCGACTGATGGTCTTTGGGTTTTTGGAGGAATAAATGCCCCGGATGAAGTGAGTGAAATACGGGAAGGGATATAACAAAGACTGAACAAAGATAAAAAGGAGTAAAAGAATGGATTCAACCCGTCGTGGGGAATAACTCAAAATCACTGAAAAAGTGTGTACTAGGTATACCACCAGTTTTTTTAATGTAAAATTATGTTAAAATGTGGTTTAACTCCCTCCTGTTGTCATTCATGGAACTGCCCCTACCTACCTCAGTGAACTCCTCACCCCACACACCACCTCACGAAACCTGCGCTCCTCCATCTCCACCTACCGCCTGCTCCAACCAAGGACTAGACCCTCTACTATGGGGGACAGGGCCTTCCAGGCAGTCGCCCCACGGCTCTGGGACGCCCTCCCAGAGACCCTGAGGACCCCACAAACTGTGGACATTTTTAAGAAAGAGCCTAATGACACTCCTATTTCAAAAGGCCTTTTAAACGGTCATTGTTTTAATTTTAGTTTTATTGGTGTTTTATCATTGCTTGTTGATTTTATTATATTCTGGAAAATGTTTTTAACTCCCTACAAATGTAGCACTTTGAGATTTCTTTTTGAAATGCAAAGGGCATTATAAATAAAATGTATTATTATTATTATTATTAATGTCCTGAAGCTCAGGGGGAAATAATAATTAAACTGTACTGTGTGTACACTTTACCAATCTGTCCACATGGATGTAAGTTGACAATCCGTCACCACAGATTGTAAAACAAATAGTTTATATATTTTTATTTTCCAGGATCCAGGGGGCTCTGTAGAAAAAGTCGCTTGTTTTCATACGCCTGGATGGGTATTTGTCTCGCGAGATCTGGCAACACTGAGCGCGACGTCACTAAGAGAAATTCAACATGGCCGACAGCCAGTCGGTGCTAGATGGCGAAAGTTAGCGAAACGCTTTGGTAAAAATCTGCAAACCTCTTAGTCTTTGCTGCAGGTATTTGAACTTTGTTGTGTGCTTAAACTGTAGCATTACATCTGGGAACACCTCACACAGTGAACGGAAGTTTAAGTTGAGTTTGTTTGTGAGTAAAAGGCCTCACTAAACCGGATATTAGCCACAGTGTTAGCTAGCCGCGTTAGCAGACCAGCGCCTGCTTTTGTTTTTGTTGAGTTAACTAACACAATGCGCTAGAAGTCTGGCGTTGTGGAGCCTCGTTAACCTTTTATTATTTGGCCATTTTCTTTGTTTTTCTTCAAACTGGACTACATCTTTTTTAAGGGGCTCTCCCGCGGAGGTTTTTGTTTAGTATCGGGGGGTGTGGAGTCCTGCCCGTCTTGCAGCGTGTTGACAGTGTTGCTATTTGATGCTAGCTTCGCAACAAAGCCATATTTATCATAAATTATATCATAAAACAGACACATAATCGCTGGACTGTACCTGTCTGGGAACATTACGAGAACATGGATTCAAAGCGCGCACATGGGAAGCCCCAAACAACCAGACGCGGTGGTGGAGGTGGTGGAGGTGGAGGCAGCAGTAGCAGCGACTCCAGCTGCGGCAGCCCCGCGTCCCCCTCCCGCAGCCCCGCACCGGCGGCGGCGACCAGAGCCCCGATGCCCGGGGGGAACGCGTTCGCTAACGACGGCAGCTTCATGGAGATGTTCAAGAAGAAGATGGAGGAGGAGGCGAAGAGGAAAAAGGAGACGCAGCATACAGGTGGAGAGGAGAGAAGAGCCCCCCCCGAGCAAGGACAGACATCAGAGGACAAGAAGCCCCCTCCCGTGACGAGCTTTGTAAGGGGTTTGGCAGTTGTAAGATGAGATCTATAAGATTGATTTAAAACCAGCAAAGATGAGATGGCAGTAATTAAAACACATTGACAGTCACGCTGATTGACAGTCTTGCTTTTAACTGACACTTTCAGTTATTACATCCTGAAATAATGGCCAATATTTCAGTATCAATTGCCTGTATTTACTATATTTTATGCACACATTATGGCAATATGTAGTATTTGTAGAGCAGTGAATTCAGGGGATGCGCCTCACTGATGATGGGGTCGCCGGTGGTGCGACAAGAGACTAAATGTAGACCTTCTGCTCTGGTGTAGTCTCCTTCATTGACAGTCCACCTGCAGGGGCTCCTATAACGGTGTCAGTCTTCTATCCCCTAACCCAGGTGGGGAAGCGCAGAGGTGGCGTGTTCCTAAAGACCGGCATGGTTGCGAAGAAGCAGAAAGACGACTCAGAAGTAAGTATGGTTAGCAAGGGGGGCATTCTGAAAGGCTTAATGTGGTTTAATGTACCTAAACAAGGATCAATCATCACCATATTCACCATGGCCGTATCTTGTCATGAACACTTCAACCTGTCAAAAAAAAACTAAACTGAAATCCAACTATTATAGAAGTTAGCTCACATTAACATTTTCTTCTTCATTGGTGTCTATGGCGAGGAAAAGGCTTAACGTGGTTTAATGGACCTAAACAATAATCAATGATTACCATATTTATATCACGTATTGATCCTTATAGCCAGTGAAAACTGCCAAAAAATCTAACCCAAAGTCCTGTTATTTTCGACGTTAGCTGACATTAAGCGTGTCTGCTTCATTAAGGGATATTGTAAGGAAAAAGCCTAACGTGGTTTAATGTACCTCAACAACGATCAATTATGACCAAAGGCTTAACGTGGTTTAATGTGACTAAACAATGATCAATTATCACCATATTTCACTCACATATTGTTCCTCATAACCAGTGAAAACTGTCATAAAAATCAAACCCAAAGTCCTAGATTTTTCTGACAGTTTTCACTGGAGCAATAATTGAGAGAAATAGGGTGATGATTGATAGTTGTTTTATTAACATTAAACCACGTTAACCCTTACCAGGCTCTCTGGAGCAGATTGTCTGTTTTATTAAATATATATCAGATTTTTAAATAGCCAAAAATTGGTATCGGCCTTAAAAATCCTTTTATCGGTCAGGCTCTGCAAACAACTTGATTATTTGATATTATAAGAGACAGATTAACCGACAGTGAAGATAACCACAAATTGCGGCTGTGTGCGTTTGAATCCCCCGTTAATCCTCCCCTTGTTCTTCTTCTCCTGCAGGCTGAGCCGGGCAAGAGCGACGCTTGGTCGAAGTACATGGCCGAGGTAAAAAAGTACAAAGCCCACCAGTGTGGTGACGACGATAAGACCAGGCCGCTGGTCAAGTAGGTCTCCGAAAAGGCGAACGTGAAGCCACGATGTTTTGGGGGGGGGGGGGGGGGGGGGGGGGGGGGGGGGGGGGGGGGGGATCATCTGGGAGAAGCTCCGGGACGGCCGGCCAATCCCGAGCTTCTCACACTGCCAGATCAAGTCTCCCTTCACATCAAGTCTTTCACAAACTGCTTAGATTGACAGGCCATTTTTCCTTCTTTTTTTTGTATTGTTTCTGCTTTATTTGTTGGACTCCGGTAATCTAAAAAGTCACACGGTGTTTTCTGTAAACCTGCCGTTTCATTATTGATCATTATTAAATGTTTTCAAATTTGTCATGTCTGGGTTGAGTTGGGTTTCATTAATGGTTGGGTTTGATTTAAAAAGCCAAATCAAGGTGACAATTAAATCTACACTGCCCATTGATGTGTGTTGTGGTCTCTCTGTTTTGTGAGATCCTGTTACCGTTGCTAGGGATCGGGTGGGTGTTTGGTCGTGTGGGGGGTGTGGACGCTGCTTCTCCAAAGTCGGTGTTTCGCTGACAGATGGCCGGCGGCACGCTCCCGGTTTGGGGCTGGCGGCGTTCATTTTGGCCGACCTGACATGCTCGGTCGGAAGGCGGGTAGTCAGACTCAAATGACCAATCTGATTGGTCGATAGCTATCCCGGAAATGAAGAACGGGATGAGCGTGACTAGAGTCTCAAAATCTGATGAAAATCTTATAAACTGACCTGACCTGGCATGAAGATGGAGCAGCTGCACGGCCCTTTTGCCTTAAAATATTTCAGAAACACATTTCGGGGATCTATTTTAGTAAAATATGAGATTGTATTCTAAACGAGCCGCCATGACAGCCTGGTGTTGAATTTCCGGAGAATCCAGACCCATGTGACGTGTTTGTCTAATCGGCTGCCGTCGGCGTCGCTTCGGTGTGTCCCGAGGCGTTTTTTGGGCAACTCGTGGAGGCCGACGGTCAACGCTCCTCCATCGGGTTGGTGTGTCGGGTTAGACACCTAAAGAAGGTGGGAGTCACCAGAGGCCTCCTGATGCGATATTATCCCGATACTTATGTCACGATACGATATCATTACGATACTTATGATACGATATCATCACGATGCTTACGGTACGATATCATCCCGATACTTATGTCACGATACGATATCATTGCGATACTTATGATACGATATCATCGCGATACTTGTGTCACAATATCGTCATGGTGCTTATGTCACGATATGATATTATCATGGTGCTTATGTCACGATATGCTACTATTGCAATTTTTGCAACATTTTGCGATATATTGCATTTTTAACCCCTTTTTTTTTTTTCAATTTAAGATTTTTCCCAATTCCAAATTATGTCCCCAAAAGGAAACTTTGTCAACATCTGTTTGAACTAAAAAAAAAAAAAATCCCTGTTTGTTCATCTCACTTCAGTGTTACTGCTTTAAAATGGGACAAACTGACCAACACTTACATAATATATAATAAAAGATCCATGCATGGCATCTGTGTATCAAACAGCAATATTACAGAAGATATCACGACACTGTACTCTGCTGCTCCTATGCTGTATAGATTTTTGGGTTTTTAATCCCCACCCCTAAAAGAAATCTACATCAATGTAGGCTTTATTTATATTGTCAGCGCTTTACCGTGCTGTCAGACGGCCTTTTACAGCAGGGAGCTGAGGCCGTTCTCTCTGCTCTCTTAAAATTAAAATTTTATTTATATAGTGCTAAATCACAACAACAGTTATCTCTTTGCGCTTTTCATAAAGAGCAAGTCTATGTTATTTACAGAAACTCAACAGTTCCCACCAAGAGCAAGCACTAGGACACAGAGACAGGGAAACACTTCCTTTAAGAGGCCAAAACCTCTGAACCATGGCTCAGGTTGGGGGGTGGGGGGGGGGGAGAGAGAGCGACTCCTTTTGACAAAAAACCTAATTTCACGTTGCAGAACCCGTTAAAAGCTGCTCTATGTGAGTTAGTTTGTGTTATAGTGTAGTCTGGACCTACGTTGGAAAGGGTAAATTACATTGTAACCACGTGTCCTGCTCCTTTAAATAGCTCAGGGTGTTAGGACAGGAATGCTATGACTTTCTCCACATACTATACTACGACCTTTGCCAACACACAACCAGAGATCTTCAACAGGGGGTCTGGGACCCCAAAGGGGGTCGTCACAGTTACTGCAGGTGGTCCACCAAATTATTTATTTTTTGAAAGTTTATGGGTGGGGGGAACTAATCAATCAATACATGAATCCAACCTATTATTAAGGCATTTAAATCTACCTGTTTGGTAAAAAAAACGTTGATGGGCTTACAGGCGTATTTGATGAGCTTATTGTGCTGTGCATAAAAAGGTTATGAATAAAGGTTTTAGGGCGCTATTTACCTTAATTATGTACAATATATGTCGTAAGGGGTCCCTGATCTGTCTGCTTAGCTTGAAAAAACAAGACCCGTGCACTTGTTGTTGATACTATGACATTTCTATTCTAATTATTAGTAATTATTATTATATATATATTATATATATATAGTTATTATTATACCAAGTCTTAGAAGTCACATGCAGAGACACAACAGTCATGTCCCAGGTTGTACGTCTTAGAGAGACAAGGGGACGGTTAGAGGACTGAAGGTTGCTTTTTTCGACATACTGTACTAGTATACATTATACTATGTTGTGACTTTTTTCAATATACTAAGACTTTTTTATTTTTCCTCAACATACTATACTATATATACTTGAAAAAAGTCATAAAACATAGTACACAATGATGTTTTAGGACTTTTTCAACATACTATACTATGACTTTATTTTACTTTTTTGACATATACTATGACAATTATAGCTTTTGTGACATTTTCTATGAATTACCATGCTACGCAGGTTCTGTATCTTAAAGAGATAAGAGAAAGGTCGGAGGACTGAAGGTTGTGTGTTGTGTGTTGTGTGTTGTGTGTTGTGTGTAGCAGTGAGCGTTAGGTTTAATAACAAAGTGAAAACATACTGACAACTGAAACAGGTCTGTCAAATACCTTAAAGTGATAAGAGACTGATTGGAAAATATATGGTTATATCTTCACATCTATGATGTTTTGCAACGTACTATGACTTCCACTGTTTATTACTTTTTTTGACATACTATACTATGATTTTTTTTACATTCTGTACTATAAAATGAGGTTTTTTGATTTACTATACTATGACTTTTATGACTTTTTAAACATACTGTACTGTAACATTTTATTTTACTTTTTTCCACGCACTATACTATGACTTTTTATTAGAGCTGGGCAGCGATTAAAATTAAAAATTTTAATCGCGATTAATTGCAAAATATAATAACGTATTCAAAAGTAGTGTATATAGTGCAATTTCTTTTTTAAATGCTCTGCCATATGAATAAGATAGATAGATAGATATTTATTGATAAAAACAAAATATAAGTATATAAGAACAAATATTTAAATATATACAGGATTGGAAAAAACTAAATGTGCAACTGTTTAAGTATGCTAAAATGTAAATGAACCAATCGTGCCGGTTGCCCTTATTGCAATAATGTGGTGTCTCAGAGTCTCATCTAGCACCCAGGGATGACGTGTTGAAGAGTTTTATTGCCTATGGTAGGAATGAAGCATTTGTCTGTCTAAAACAGTTCTTCTATATGCAAAAATAAACATAATAAACATTATAACTCATATAAAGCACATACTATTTACATTTCTTCTAAAAAGGCCCAAATATATAATACATAATATAAAGATATGCCAAATCTCAAACCAGTGAGGCCATTATCCTCTAGAAAACGGTAGATATCTATCTTGTGCACTATAGCATCTTTGATTGCACACTAGCCAGTTGGACTGGGAGTATTGTCCTCTTTCAGCCTCCATACTCTTTGGATGACGTTGTATACTTCCCTAAACAGACAGCAGACACGGAGCCGCGGGCTAGCGGCTTAAATAAGCCAAATGGATAAATATTGGATGGGACTGTTTGGATTTAAAGCTCAACGACCCCAAAAAAGGCTGGAAGTTCCAGGCTGGATAGAAAAACACCTGTAGAGGCTAGAGAGACCTGGAAGAGACCTCCGTTTCCGTTAAGTCGTTAGCTTTTAGACGCAACTTGGGGTGAGTTTCTGTGTTGTATGGTTGATAAATTATTAAACTATGAATCAGAGGTGCAGTTTTTGCTCGTGGGCGAGTCTCTCGGTCTCAGGTCTTACAAAGCCTGTGAGCAACTAACTTTTATTACAAACATTAAAAATGATGAAAAACTGCGCGATGAAAAAATTGTCGGCGTTAATTTAATTAATTAATTAGTTAACGCGATATTAACGCGTTAACTTGTCCAGCCCTACTTTTTATAACTTTTTTCGACACACTGTGATATTTGTGATTTTTTATTTTATTTATTACTTTACTAAATATAAGTGAGTCACATGCACATGTAACATAGTTAAAAAGGTTCAGGTTAAATCCTGCTAAGTGTGACTACTCTGCCACCTGCTGTCGAGAGGTTGTATTTGCAGAAAACGCTAGTAGTGACAAGGGATTATGGGTAATCCTCAGAGCGACGGAGGATTTGCCCCTAGGTAACGTGTCGATGAATGTCTGTGCACAAAACAATGCTAACTTATTTGAAAAGCATATAAAATATATGCCGTCTTTCCAAACAGAGCATGCGCTGTTTGCCCACATGAGACGACATTCTACCCTACTGTCCTTTGTCATGAATGCAGGTATGTTGCCGTATGTGTTAATATATTAATATATTAATATTTAACTTGGGGTTGAGGTGTTTTCTGCTGTTTGTTTGCCTCCTGTGTGTTGAAATGTAATGACGTTTCTTAATTGTTTTCATATAGTTGTTGACATAAATTGGAGAAATATAAAAGTAACAGTAGGAAATGTTGTGTAATTACATTGTTACATGTTTCGTGTTACTTGCAAATGTAAGAGGGACAATTAGTTGTTTCATTTATTTAGTTTAGTCTAAATCCACTATACGATCACTGAGTTACACGAGTAGTACATAGTGTATGGGTAATCCTCAGAGCAACGGAGGATTTGCCCCTGGAGCATGCGCTGTTTGCCCACATGAGATGACGTTCTACCCTACTGTCCTTTGTCATGAATGCAGATGAAGAATAAACCTGCTGTTAGCACAAACCTGACGGGCTCCGAGAGATTCAGTTTGGGGATAGGAGACATCAAAGTGGTCACACACAGACACTATGGAACATCACAGGATGTACATCTTAGACCAGTGGTCCCCAAACGTTTTCAGCTCAAGACCCAAAAGACAAATTTGGTGTCTCCCCGGGACCCGAATTTACAAAAATACACCATGAATCATTGTAACATCTACATTTTTAAACTGTGGACAGAAGACGGAACAAACCATGAATTTAAATATATAAAAGGTCTGCGACCCATTTTGGGTCCCGACCCTAAATTTGGGAAACATTGTCTTAGAGAGATAAGTGGATGGTCGGGAGACTTATGCTTGTGTCTTCATGGACATACTATACTTCTACATTTTATGACTTTTTATAACTTTTTTCGACATACTATACTGACTTTTTTTTACTTTTTTGTCATACTATACAATACTATGAGGTTTTTCAAAGTAGTTTACTAAAACTTTTTGACATATTGTACTGTGATATTTTTTTACTTTTACGACATACCATATTTATGGCTTCTTTTTTTTCCGACATACTATTCTATGACTTTTTTTTACTTTTTCAACATACTATACTATGAGTTTTTATTTTTGACATACTATACTATGACTTTTGATACTTTTTCGACATACTATACTATGACTTTTGATACTTTTTCGACATACTATACTATGAGTTTTTATTTTTGACATACTATACTATGAATTATATTTTTTCGACATACTATACTATGACTTTTGATACTTTTTCGACATACTATACTATGACTTTTGATACTTTTTCGACATACTATAATATGACTTTTTTTATTTTTCGACATACTATACTGTTTTTTTTTAAATTTTCCGACATACTCTACTAGGACTTTTTATACTTTTTCAACATACTATACTATGACTTTTTATACTTTTTCGACATACTATACTATGACTTTTTATACTTTTTCGACATACTATACTATGACTTTTTTCTTTTTTCGACATACTATACTATGAAATTTTTTACTTTTTCGACATACTATACTATGACTTTTTATACATTTTCAACATACTATACTATGACAATTTTTTCCTTTTTCGACATACTATGACTTTTTTATTTTTCGACATACTATGCTATGAATTTTATTTTTAAACATACTATACTATAACTTTTTATACTTTTTCCACATGCCATACTATAACTTTTTATACTTTTTCGACATACTATACTATGACTTTTTATACTTTTTCGAGATACTATACAATGACTTTTATACTTTTTCGACATACTATACTATGACTTTTTATACTTTTTCGACATACTATACTATGACTTTTTTCTTTTTTCGACATACTATACTATGACTTTTTATACTTTTTCAACATACTATACTATGAATTATATTTTTTCGACATACTATACTATGACTTTTTATACTTTTTCGACATACTATACTAGGACTTTTTATACTTTTTCAACATACTATACTATGACCTTTTATACTTTTTCGACATACTATACTAGGACTTTTTATACTTTTTCAACATACTATACTATGACTTTTTATACTTTTTCGACATACTATGCTATGACTTTTTATACATTTTCAACATACTATACTATGACTTTTTATACTTTTTCGACATACTATAATATGACTTTTTTAATTTTTCGACATACTATACTATTATTTTTCCGACATACAATACTATGACTTTTTTACTTTTTCGACTTACTATACTATGACTTTT
>NC_048421.1:1660983-1663578 GCF_013103735.1 Etheostoma cragini | reverse complement strand
TTATTTTTTTGACATACAATACTATGACTTTTATTTTTTTTACTTACTATACTATGACTTTTTAATTTTTTCGACATAATATGCCTTTTTTATTATTTATATACTATACTATTCTTTTTTCGACATACAATACTGTGACTTTTTATTTTTTCGACATACTATGACTTTTTTATTTTTTATATACAATACTATTATTTTTTTGACATACTATAGTATGACTTTTATTTTTTTGACATACTATACTATGACTTTTTATACTTTTTCGACATACTATACTATTATTTTTCCGACATACTATACTATGACTTTTTTTACTTTTTCGACATACTGTGCCTTTTTTATTATTTATATACTATACTATTCTTTTTTTGACATTCTATTCTATGACTTTTATTTTTTTGACATACTATACTATGACTTTTTATACTTTTTCGACATAGTATACTATTATTTTTTTGACATACAATACTATGACTTTTTTATTTTTGACATACTATAGTATGACTTTTTTTACTTTTTCGACATACTATACTATGACTTTTATTTTTTTGACATACTATACTATGACTTTTTAATTTTTTCGACATACTATGCCTTTTTTATTATTTATATACTATACTATTATTTTTTCAACATACAATACTATGACTTTTTTATTTTCGACATACTATGACTTTTTTATTTTTTATATACTATACTATTCTTTTTTGACATACTATACTATGACTTTTTATACTTTTTCGACATACTATACTGTTTTTTTTTTTACTTTTTTCAACATACTATACCATGAGTTCATGGTATAGTATGGCAGTCCAACCCAAAATGTTGGGTTGGACTGCCATCTGGTGGGCTGGATTCTGGACTTTCTCACTAACAGGACACAGAGAGAGAGAGTAAATGGACATCAACCGGCTCCCCTCAAGCCTGTGTTCTCTCTCCTCTTTTATACATTATGTACACTAATGACTGCCGCAGTGAACTGACCAATAACTACATGGTAAAGTTTGCAGATGACACAGTCAGAGGAAGTTTAATGGACACCACTGAGACATCTCACGGCCCTGCACTACCCTAGTTTTTAAACTGGTGCAAAGAAGCCTTTTTAGACTTAAATGTTACAAGGACTGGGGACATGTGCGTTGATTTTAGACGTCACCATCCAACTCCTGGAAAGACAATTATAGATGGAATAGAGGTTGAAATTGTTGAATCATGACCTTTGAACTAAACACAGACATGCGTAGGAAAAGTCAGCAGCGTCTCTGTCTGAGAAAGCTAGCTACGTTTCAAGTGGACAGATCCCTGAGGACTTTGTTGTATAAATCTTTTATTGAGTCAATTTTTACCTTTTCATGTATTTGCTGGTATGCTTCTCTGAATTTAAAAATGAAAAACAAATTAGCAAAGGTAATTAAAGTTAGCAGCAAAACCATTTGGATTCAGCAGATGATACCAACTGATCTGTAAACCAGACATGTGCTTAAAAAGGCAGAATCCATCATGGCCGATAGTTCTCACCCCCTAAATGCAGAATTTAATTTGCTCCTCCTTCGTCTCCTCTGCCATCTCTCTGCTTAACTCTGGAAGGACTTGGTAAGGTCAGCACATAAGGTACACTGGGGTTTAAACTTCTAACGTGGCATTTATCATCTCCATTTGGTCTGATACTGTATTTTAATTGATGTTATCGTCTTTGTTGTCATGTGCTGTGTGTCCCTCAGGGACAAATAAAGGTCTTGAACTTGAAGATCCAATTAGTCCCTTTCAGCCTCATGTCTTCAGAGGCAAACAAGGTTTTTAATACTTGCATCAAATGACTTCATTGTGAAGGGAAAGATTTTAATTAAAAGTTTGAGTTCTATACAGGAACAAACAAATTCAAGTACAATAAAAAGTGTACAGCTCTCATTGAAGAAGAAAAAAGCTCATTCTATTCAGTTTACATTTCTTACAAGTATCAGTGATAATTACATTATGATAGAAACAGCACCAAATGGACACACACACACACACACACACGCACACGCACACGCACCCATCCCTGTCCACAGTGATATAGGTCTATGTTGTAAACATCGACAAACTATATTCGTCATCATTATTTTATTACCAATTTTATGAAGAATAGTATTTAAAAGTTATGAAATCCTTTAAAAAAAAAAACAAAGTTCTATTTAACTGCAGTATCATTAAAACTTGAGCTGATCTTTTCATCCAGGTCGAGTGTAACCCGGTCCTCCTTTCAGACCGCTGCTACGAGTGGGCTGTCCATCTGTCACGTCCATCATGATTCGTCCGGACACAAAGTCCTTTCATTGGACAGCGTCCCCCGGGCGTTGGAGTCCAGCTGCATCATAGAGTCTTCCTCTTAGCGTCTCCTGCCTGGCTTTGACTGACATCTGGACAGGAATAAGGAATAAGACGGTTTGAAATGTAAAATATAAACAGTACAACAGCGATGTGACGACAAATAACATGACATAAGACATAAAAAAAGGCATGCTGCCACCAACGGACGAGCAGAGAACAAAACAACCTGAGACCAGAAACACATTGACAGGAGAAAAGGAAGGCGGGCGGGGGGGGGGGGGG
>NC_048421.1:1654207-1660883 GCF_013103735.1 Etheostoma cragini | reverse complement strand
ACACACACACACACACACACAGGGAAAAAAAAAAACAGACAACAGCAAGGCAATAGCTGCCTAATGTGTAAAAGAATATGTATTATGTCACTTAAACTGACGATATCAGATTATATCTTGCACCTGACACCAGTTCTGAGTGTGTGTGTGCCGTGTGGGGAGTGTGTGTCTGTGTGCGTCACTCACTCTGCGTCAGGGTGGAGAACGCCGCGTTGCTATTGGCCGCCGAGCCGCTGGCTGCGGTGCCGGAGCCGGCCGTGCCGAGCGGAGGCAGGTTCAGCAGCGGGGGGAACTGGAAGGGCAGGGACACGGGGACCAGGCCCCCCAGCATCCCGAACCCCAGGGGGAGAGGCGAGGCTGAGCCCAGCAGACCCCCACCGCCCGCCGTGGAGACCTGAGCAGAACACAGGGACCAGGATCACAGCTGATTCATCGGTCTCGCATCTCAAACCTCTCTCGATCCGTTGTCTCTGACCAATGTCTCGTTTTGTCCCCAACTCTAACATACTCAGATTACTGTCACAGAGGAGAGGAAAGACTAGAAAATATTCACATTTAACAAGCTGGAACCAGACCGTTTGATCAGGATTTTCAACTCGTTCCCATAGTTACAGTTCGACTAAATCCCAGTGCAACGTTCCTGCTCAGCAGTACTCCGATATTTCCTAAACTACAAGCAGCAATACCACAATGTGAAACTACAGGGACTGATATCAGCGAGTTGTAGAAGTCCCAAGGTCCAGGTATAAACGATATGATTGAATGAATATATGATGAATATATGATTCTCAGATTATTACATACGTCGCTCTTTTTAGGTCTAAACTCAAAACCTATCTGTTGAGTCTGCCTTTTAATACGTAGCAGAGGTCTGACAACTTCACTCTCCTGTTTCTTTGGAACCTGTTCGGATTTGACTGTTTTCTATGTTCACTCTCTCTATAGTGTGACATGTGTTTTTACTCTTGGTTTCTGATGTGAGGCACTTTGGATACCAGCTGGATGCTGTAAAGTGCTATTTAAATTCATTTTGATTGATTAATTAGGGCAAAGGTAGTGTGTAACAACCTGAGTATAAAAGGATGAAGCCTGACATGTGTCCACTCTCTGTGTGTTGCAGTTAACAAAATCCTCTTCGGGAAATAACAATAACTAAAGAATAAATAAACAATAAATAAAGAATATGTTGAGGGTGTTTCCTCTCTAACTGGGACCGATTGGGACCGATTGGGGGGATTGCTGCAGACAAAGTACACACAGTGATACACTGGTAACCGATAATGATGTGTAACCATGTATCAGCTGATTAAAATATCTCACATTACTATATTGTGTGAACAGTTAGTTTCAATTAATATGTATGGAGAGTTTTCTTCTGCTGGGATGCGAATTTTCCACCAAAACAACTTCCTTCCTGAGACTATTCAGCGCCACCCAAGGAGATTGTGATTGGTTTAAAGAAATGCAACAACCCAGAGTGTTTTTCTCCTTTCCCAGAATGCATTTGTGGTGTAGCCAGACCTTCCTCCACAGACCTGTGGAGATAGATCTGGCAATGCGAGACTAGAGCAAGAGTAGGGAATGATCACGTAACTCCAGAGCTTGTGAAATGTGCTAAAACGTGTGTGTTTAAGGACGCCGGTCTAATCTGCCGGCAGTACAAACCTGCGGCAGCTGAGAAGAGACAGATGACGATAGGACAGACGCAACTGGCTTGGCCCCCTGAGGTGTCCCGCCCCCCGTCCTCTGACGCTGGCCTGCGTTGGCGGAGGATATCGTGGGGGAGGCACTGGATCCTGAATGCTTGCTTATGGATATGGTGTTAATAAGGCTGGTGTTGGTGGTGCTGTTGTTGCTGTTGGGGGTCTTCTGGCTGCCTGACAGGGTGTAGCTGCCTTGCCCCGCCTTGGTCGCCCCTCCTTGGGCACCTGAGAACGGCAGACGGAAGCCTGCTGGGCTTTTGGGAGAGTACTGGTGGAGTAGGGGGGTTGCCTGAGACCGGGGGCTTTGGGAGATGGAGGGCGAGGCCGCGGCGGTGGTGATCACAGCGGGGTTCAGGGGCCGGGAAGTGAGTTTGACGATGGGCGGGATGCTGCTGTGGGTGGACTTGGTGAGCGTGGCATGCATGGGGGTGATGAAGTTAGACTGCGGCTGGGGCTGAACACCAGCGTGCGTCTGAGAGACGGGGGAGGGCGAGGATTTGCTCTGCGGAGTGTGGGGCAGGCGCGGCGTCTGGAAGGTTTTGGGGCTCATGTGTGGGGGGGAGATGAGGGCGTGTGGCCGCGACGGAGGAGACGACGTGATGATAATCGCGTCGCCGCTGCTGGATTTGTTATTGCTGCCTTTGAGAAGGCCGGACGCGGGCGCGCAGACCCCCGTCTTTGACCCCGGGGCCACGAGCGGGGACGCCGTGGGCGGCGGCCGCTGTTTAGCCGACGGCGCCGAGGCCGGCATGTTGGCTTTGACCACGCCCACGGCCAGAGTTCTCTGAGTGTTCAGCACCGAGTGTCTGTGCGTCTGCACGGCGCCCTTAACGACGCCCATCCCGTCCACCCTGACCGAGGGCAGAGGAGCGGCCATGACGCAGAGGGGCCGGGACAGAGGGGTGGAGGGGGACGAAGAGGTAGAGATGTAGTGAGGTGCGTTGGAGCCGGGACTGCCGGCAGAGTTGTTTTTCTGCTGCTGGATGAGCGGCGAGGCGTGGAGCGAAGACGGCTTGGGGGCGGTCTTGGGTCCGTCCGGGGACGGGGGGCTGTCTCCGTGCGCCAGGCCCTTGGCGGCGTTGCCGAGGATGGCCAGGGCCTTGGAGATGGAGTCCAGGGATGGAGGGGTTAGATCCTCGTCCAGGGAATCCAGACATATGGGCTCAGACGGCGACTGAGGCGGTCGCTTGGCAACCTGGGCAGCAGGGGAGGGGGTGGCGCCAGCTAAGGGAACGGACCGCTGAACCCACACCGCCTCCTGAAAGACAGAAAAACAACATTTACCCTAAATGTCTTTAACGTTTCCGTGTCATATTAAAGGACAGTTTCACATTACTAATACCATTTCATATGTAGATTCAAGACTGTTAAGGTTAACCTTCCTGGTGTCCCTTCCAAACCGTTTCTACATCAGAAATTTGGGTTTCTTTCTAACTAATTTTCCAAAAAAGTAACGTTTGGAAAATTTGGAAAAAACTACTGTTAAAGGACTTAAAAACAAACAAAAAAAGTAAATAAAAGAGACTAAATCGTGAACAAAGGTCAAATAAAGTGACAAACATGTGAAACAATGTCAACAAAAAGTGACAAATGTAAAAGAAAAAGCTTTAAACATTTGAGGAAAACCCCACGAAAATTTCAAAAGGCTCATAAAAAGTGACAAAATCATCGGGGGAAAGCAAAAAAAAAAGGGTTGAAAAAGACGATGATAACGTTGATAAAAAGGTTTTCATTTTAAATTTTGACTCAGAAAAACACATTTCCAGGAAGACAACACGAGGGTTAAAGGTGCTCTAAGCCAGGTCACGCGTGTTTTAGGATACAACATTTTTTGTTACATACAGAAAACATCTCCTCACTATCTGCTAGCTGCCTGTCACCTGAACACACCGTGAAAAAATACAGTCTCTGTAGACAGCCCGGGGTCTACAAACATTTGTAGACACAAAAGGGTCGAAAAAGACGACCAAACGTTGATAAAAAGGTTTTGCAGGTCGTTAAGATGAGTCTTGGAGAAAAGGTGACCCGGTCCTTTAATGTGCAGTTCGATGGCAGCTTTTAACCCTTGTGTCGTCTTCTCGTCAACCAGGAAAAAGAGAAATTGGTTCACTTATTCTTGTTTTCATTTTTTTTCCCCCACATTTTTCAATGTTGTGGGTGCTTTTTTCTATATTTTTGGTGTTTTTTCCAAAGTGTTTTGATATTATTAATATTGACATTTTTAAGCGTGTATTTCCACAGCCTGTTTGTTGTGAGAAAAAAAAAAAATAAAGAAGTGAAAACGGGTCAATTTGACCCAAGGACAACATGAGGGTTAAGTTTGTAAAGTTTGAGATTGGCGTCAGATGAGTGTCGGCGACACGCGTAACAACAACACAGCTACATCTTTACAAAAAAACATGTTAGGCCCATATAGAAGTCAAGGCTCACCTTTGGCTTGGCCTTGGGAGTAGGGACCATCTTCCTCTTTGCTCTGGAGCAACAACAACAACAACAACACATTAACAACAACACATCAACAAATCAACAACACCAGCGAGTGAGAACGAGTTTGGCGAGAGTAAGTTCTGAACACATGGGTTAATAAAAAGACACGTGACTCACCGGATGTGACCGTGAGCTACGGTGCTCTCTTTGAACAGCATCCTGGGAACAGAAACAAACACGTCAAAACCTCCAGCGATAGAGGGCTTAGACTTGGGTGCAGGGGTTAAGGGTAAACCCCTCAGGAAAAATGAAGCCCAAAATATGTCGCAGACTAGAAATCACTAGAGGTAGTTAACGTCAACGCTAGGTAGTTGCAAGCTAACGCTAATGCTAACTAGAAGGGTATGTGGTGAATGTCCCTCCCCAATGTGAGTCGAGTCCAGATTTGAGTGGCGCATGCGTCACTTTGTGACAAGTAGCATACAAGATGCTAACGAGAGACTTCTGTAATGTCAATACAGTAAACATGGACCTACTTAACGAAGTTGGATCACTGCTAGCTTAGCTACAAGTTAGCATCAAACACAACAAACGCTGTCCGTTAAATGGCGTTTTGAGCTACCGTTAGCAATCAATCAATCATAGATAGCTACAACGTGTTTGAAATGATTTCCATCTTCTGTTATTGTTTGTAATAAGAAACATTTATTATTTTATGGATTTCACAAATTTCAGTATGACCCGTTATGCCGTAAACCGTTTAAATCTGAGCATGCGCGACTCAAATCTGCACTCGACTCACATCGGGGAGTGACAGCGACTTTGCCTGAAACGCTACGACGTCGTGAGTCGTGACTTGAAGTCGTAACTTACGGGCTAAACACTGTGTCTGGAACGCAGCACAAGATGCTTATAAAGGGGGACGTAGTGGAGTAAAAAGGAAGGTTTCTGGGAATATACAGATACGTGGAAATATCCACATAAGTGTGGCAGCGAAGTACTTGTACGTTGTTACGTTACAACACTGTGAGCGGGACACACACCTGGTCTGCATCCAGCCTTTGGGCCACAGAGGTTTCACCTCCGTCTCCATGAAGGCTTTGAGGTAATCTTCCCGAGACAGCGCTCCAGAGTTGTCCAGCTCGTAGCAGCCCAGCTTCACCCGCACCAGGTTGCAGAGCAGTAACCTGGAAACACACGACCCGAAATACTCCGTCACAACAAGAAGAAACCTCCTCAGCGGGGCGGTTTATCTTCAGTATTCTTCTCCTATTGACTGCACGTTATTTCTACAGTAACTAAATCATCCACGGTTCATTCTACCCGGTAGCGTCCATCAAAGCAGCTTTTAGTTTTCCTTTCCTGAGGCCGCTATATGTTTTTAATGCTCTGAAATGGTTGAGGAGCGCCGCATATTTACAGTGCTGCTCAGAAGTTTATGACCCCATGCTCAAGTTGACTAAAAAGAGGAATAAAAACATCTTTTGGAAACTGATCTTAATGCCTTCATAAAAAAAAAATTGAAAAATCCATCCTTTAAAAAGGACACCATATTTCTTTATGAATGAATGAATAATGTATCCTAAATAAATAAATAAATGTTCTTCCTTAAAATAAAAGGGGGCATAAGTATTGTATTTTATTTATTTAATGTGTTTATTAATCCCCAATGGGGAAATTACAATATACACTCTGCATACACCCCCTTATGTTAAATTCCCATAGAGGCAGACAGGTTTTCATTATTAAAGACCAGTTCTTACCTGGATCAGGATACTATGCATCCTGATAAAGTCCCCTTGGCCTTTGGAATTAAGACAGCACCCCTCGGTAAAAGCGAAAGTGAAGAAGACGGAGCGGGAGGGAACTACATGTGTATGTGCTGTACCCTGAGACTTAAAATCAAGCCTTAATGCGACTTGGCAGACTAATCTGAAGAGATGTCATTCAAACGGTTCACCAGATCGGATATCTATTTGTTATTGAGTTGAATATCCGAGTTAGGCCGTCAGCTTTTCTTCTTCCTTTTTGTCTGGTTGGGTGGTGTCTATGTTGCAAATTAAAAAGGTAAATGACGGTAAACGACGTCCATTTATTGCACGTTAAATGAACCTCCGTTTCCTCGGAGACTGACCTGAGTTTGTCGTCCCAGACAAACTTCTTCCGGGGACCCATCACCCTCCTCCCCGGCTTCTCCTCGTCATCGTCCTCCGACCCGTTCTTCTCCGTCTCCCCGGACTGCTGCCTGCGAACACACACACACACACGATCATGTATCACAGCACCGCATCGACGTGGGTGGATGACATGTTGTCGTGGCGACTGTGCCGAACTGGAAGCCACAGCCCACTTGACGACTGTCCTTACTTTGCCACTTTGGCGATGCAGTCCATGTTGTACCGAGCGATCTGCTCCGGCATCACGCTGCACACGGCCAGCTTCAGCTTCAGCAGGGGTGTTCGGAGCCGGTCGTCCTGGGCAACGGGGATAAACACAGTCAGAAATCACACACACACACACACACACACACACACACACACACACAC
>NC_048421.1:1649723-1654029 GCF_013103735.1 Etheostoma cragini | reverse complement strand
ACACACACACACACACACACACACACACACACACACACACACTATCAGATACAGTGAGTGTGTTACATACACACCAATAATCTACTTTTATTCCGAATAAGACCCTTTCCCAAATTTAGCATCTTCCAATTAAGACATGTTAGATTATGTCGGTATTATTCAGGTTTTGGAAGCATTCTTTGGACATGTATACAGCGCGTTCAGAATATGTCTCTCAATCAGGGTTTTTGCAGCAGTTTGCAACAGTTTACGGCCTCTTGTCCGTTTACGGCCAGATTTCTAGGCTAGTAAACGGGAATATCAGTAGAATATTCACTTACATTAGCCATGTTAACAGCTTAGTCTTAATATTGTCTTTTCGGAATAATGGCAAAAACTGGAATATGAGGTGCATGCAAACACAGTAAATGACTTCTTTCCTTTGGCAGCTGCCAAATGAAAGAAGTCATTTTACAGGACATAAGCAGTAGTAAGAGTCTACGACGTAGACTCTTACTACTGCTTATGTCCTGTAAAATACAGGGGAACATAAGGACCTAGCTGGTAACAAGCATCATATCTAATACATTACATCAGAAAAATCAAACCGAAAGTGGAAAATCATTCTTTAGCCACTTCACTACGAGTCTCCTGAGACTTTAGCCTTTCCAAAACTGAAATATATCTTATGGCAATACATGCAACATCTTCCTTAAAGTCCATGCGTTTTTCTGTTAAGTAAACAGGATTTCAATATTGACCAAAATAATGAAATGTTTTCCCTTCTGCATATGCATTATGTTTTAAAACCGTTCCAAAAGGGATATCTAATGAGCAGACTGTCCTATTGTCCGTTCTGAGGGATTTGCAGCGCGGCCTAGCTCTGACGTGGCCCCATTTCTCCGTCCTGGTGTCTGAGAATAACATCGAATAACATCCCACCTGTATGTTGAGGCTGAGCTTCTTCAGCCGTTTGAGCAGAGCTTCTTTATTGCAGGGCACAAAGACCTCCAGGTGGGAGTAGACCACTGAACGCACCTCTGCCGGCTGCTCCTGAACCTGCAACTCAATGCTGACACACACACACACACACAGAGACACACACACAAGTCAGTCAAGCATCAAGAGATTTACATATGTTGTTTTTTTGTTTTGTTGTTGTTTTTCAAATCTAAACCTGAACGGTACTCACTCCAGCAGGATGTTGTTCATGTCCAGCGTGAAGAACTTCTTCCTGCCTTCTGCATCGAACAGACGGGACGCCTGTGTCGAGAGACAAGTGTCAGGGGGGGTTAGGCAATTTATCCGTTAATCCTGATCCCATGTCTGAAGAAATGTGTGCAACAGTCACATTGGGACAAGGACATGATTTGTATCATGAATACAGATATATGCTGCATTCATGGTGCCGAAATAATCAGAAAAATTACAAGATTCACTTAGATTAGGATTAGGGACGAGGTTACCTCGCCTTTCTCTGCTTTGCCCGCCTAGATAATTTGGCCACCCCATGAGAGAGAGACAGCATGGCTTTCAAATGAGCAAAGTGGCAGTTGGTCAAGGCCACACCCCCAGACTCCACCTAGCCCCCCCCCCTACTCCCTAAAAGCTACAGACTCAGAAATGGCCCATACTAAGGAAAGGTCATCGTGGGACTGGCTCTAGTGGCTGTAACTCTGCACCATGTTCTCCAGAGACCCAACAACTGATCCATTAATAGAAAAGAAACTACTTGCGGTCCTGGTCTAACAGAGTGGACTACCGAAGGCCGTACCGCTCTCAGGTCTTCGATGCGCTTTGTGAGCGGGGCTGGGAGTCCGCTGGGCAGTGGAGGGGGGGCAATCATGTTGCCCTGGGACACTCGGCTGCCTCCCGCTTTGTGTCCCATCCCGAAGGCGCCGTTCTCTCCCTGGAGAGGACTGGAGGGCTGAGGAGAGTCCAGCATCCCAAAGTCCAGGTCACCCATCATGTCCTGCAGCATGTCGTTGTTGGCCGAGCCCAGCAGTGACATCACAGCCGGGTCGGTGGCCAGGTCGGCCATGTTGCATTCGTTGCTGCCAGCAGCCTTGGACTGGGCGTTGAGGAGTGCGCTGTTGGCGTTGGGCACTTTGGCGGCGGGGCGTGGCAGACCGGCGGGGCGTGGCAGACCTGGTGGGCGTGGCAGACCAGCGGGGCGAGGCAGACCGGCTGGGCGTGGCAGACCGGCTGGGCGTGGCAGACCGGCGCCAGCCAGGTTCTTCTTGCGCATCTCTTCCTTCTCCCGGGTGAAGCGACGCAGCATGTTGGCCAGGTGGATGGAGTCCTTCATCAGCTTCTTCCTCTTCTTCTTTTCCGGCCGATGGACATTCAGCGCTGAAACTCTGCCGGAGCAGACGACACAACAAGGAGAAAACCGTTTAATCAACTCGCACAGAGAACATGGACTGAGTCTAAGAAAGAAGGCCTACACACACCAGGAGCGAATGAAGATCATGATCCAACAACACGGAGGCTACGGTCTAGACCACGGACTCAAAAGACGGAAAACTGGATTACTTCTTCCAACCTTGACAAAGGCAGAGTCTACCATAGACTTTCAGATCTTACCTTTCACAATAAAAGCCCTAGAAATACAGTAGTTTACACTAGTTTCCAGAGGGAATTAAATTCACTGAGTATTTTGCTAAAAGGAAACTCAATAAAAACCAGCTTATAGGAGCTTAGACCGCGGTGCCCCGTCCACCTTCTCCCATTTCAGATTAGTAGCCTACCGCCTCAGGTGAGCGTGGCTGGTCGTCATGGCAGGAAAGTGCCGTGACCAAACGAGAGACACGCACGCGCGCGCGCGCGCGCGCGCACACACACACACACACACACACACACACACAGACAGACACACAGACACACGCCGAAGGTGTGTTGTTTTTATATCTCGATATGTCTGGTAAGACCAGGCTAATGGACCAGAGTCCGGTAAGACCGGGCTAATCGACCAGGATCCGGTAAGACCGGGCTAATGGACCAGAGTCTGGTAGGACCGGGCTAATGGACCAGAGTCCGGTAGGACCGGGCTAATGGACCAGAGTCTGGTAGGACCGGGCTAATGGACTAGAGGAACAAACCAACCCTGAGAGGACACAGTGAAGACCAATTAAAACCCTCACCCGGTCTTTGGTACTCGGATCTTCCTGGGTTTCTTGTCCTCCAGAATTCCACCATCTTGCTTTTTCCGACGCTTCTTTATCCCCCGTTCCTCGCCATCTTTCATCTTCTACAAAAGACAAATGTAGCTTATTAAAATGGCGTGACAACAGTCGGTTAGTCAGAAACTTAATATACTTCATTATTTCTTGTGTATAACAACTACAGAGGAGCAGGAACCTACCTTGAAGCGATGATCCTCGGCGCCGACGCTGTCCCCCTCGGAGTCGGACGCCGGTCTGAACTGCAGGGTGCCCGTGTTGATGTAGAAGCCGCCGTGTTTGGTGGTGAGAGAGGCCGGCACCAGCTCGTCGTACTGCGGCCGGGAGAGAAGTAGAATAACTGTTAGACTTCTCCTACTACGGCGCTGTGGGGCGACCTTTTACCACGGTTAGAAAACAAACCAAAAAAACTTGGCTTTCTCAAGTTTTCTGCACATGATGCTTAACTTTAAGCACTTTATCAGGGTAATCTCCAAGTTAAATTTAAAGTTATGCTCATTATGCTTTTTTTCCTTTACTTTATTGTGTTATTTGTTGTTGTTGTTTTTGTCCATGTTTTAGGTTTAAAACTGAAAAAGCCCAAAGTCCTCCTCCCCTAGTACCTAGGTACTGTCAGGGCCCTCATACTCTGCTTCTGACTGGCTAGTAGTCCTTACCTAGGTACTGTCAGGGCCCTCATACTCTGCTTCTGACTGGCTAGTAGTCCTTCCCTAGGTACTGTCAGGGCCCTCATACTCTGCTCCTGACTGGCTAGTAGTCCTTACCTAGGTACTGTCAGGGCCCTCAGACTCTACTCCTGACTGGCTAGTAGTCCTTACCTAGGTACTGTCAGGGTCCTCATACTCTGCTCCTGACTGGCTAGTAGTCCTTACCTAGGTACTGTCAGGGCCCTCATACTCTGCTTCTGACTGGCTAGTAGACCTTACTTAGGTACTGCCTAGCTACTATCTTTGACTTCCAACAAAGATGGGACAAATAAATGGTGCTTTATGAAAACTAAACCATGTGAACGTATTCTGGTACAACCTCTGAATACACTTTTTGGTTATAGTTTTGGATTGTCTTACATTGTGTGTGTGTGTGTGTGTGTGTGTGTGTGTGTGTGTGTGTGTGTGTGTGTGTGTGTGTGTGAAAAGAAAGGGCTA
>NC_048421.1:1645548-1649623 GCF_013103735.1 Etheostoma cragini | reverse complement strand
AGGGGTCGTTGGGGTCCAGGGGGGGGGCGAGGCCTTTAGGGACTGTTGAACTTGTGCCATGCTTTACCTGAGGGGGGGAAACAAATGATCTGAGGGTTTCTTCTTGCTTGTAAAATATCAGCAGAAGTTCTCTGAGAATCTCTTATATCCAAGCTAAATGTACATTTTTCTAACCTTATTGATTTCTTTTATAATTATTCATTTCTTACACTGCACTGTAACTTTTACTCTTGTATTTGATCTGTTTTAGATTTTTTGGGGGGTTGTTTTTTACAGTCTTTGGTGTTAATTGTAAAGCTCTTTGATTATATTATTAACAATTATGCAAATAAAGCAGCCTGCCTGCCCCCCCTCTGGCAGGAGGCTGCGGTGGTCCATCAGGACCCAAACCTCACGCCACAACAACAGTTTCTTCCTGGCTGCAGCTGGACCCGTCAACAGGTCCCGGGACCCCCACCGGCGGACTCTTAATGTCCACCAACAGTCACTACACGGCACATTAACACACATCCTGGACTTTTATCCCGGACCATCTGCATAGTATTCTACACAGTACAAAGGCTCAAATAACTGAACTTTTGCACAACCATGCTGCCTTCCTTTCCTTCCTAAAACAGTTATATTGTACACATGTTACAGTCTTTTACATATTTGTATTGTAATATTTCTACACTATTATTGCAGTTCTCTGACTTCAGAGGCAGAGTGAGGGAAGCAAAGTGTCTCCCCCGTGTTTTCTGACCACGGTGGGAAGTCTACAGCAGGAGAAGTTAACCCTCTCCTTCATTTCATGTTGTTTATGGAGAAGGAGACCCAGGAAATTGCTCCACAATTAAAATAACTATCATAATTCACTCCTGCATGCTTTGCACTCTTCATTGCACTATTGCCTCAACCTGTCTACATCGTTTCTGTTTAGAGTGTGTGTACATTAGTGTGTACATACTGGTTGTTTTGTATGTGTAAGCGCATTGTGAGCAACGATGACCCAAAGCCCAATTCCTCGTATGTGTCCTCATATCTGGCAAATAAAGCTGATTCTGATTCTATTGTTACTATATTTATGTTCCATTGCATTTATTTACTTTATTGTTTATTCCCCTTTTTTGAATGTTGACTGAAAGCACCAAACACACCAAGTGAAAAACTCACTTTGGCATTAAATCTCATTCACATCGTGGTGCCTACTGCGTGTCTCTACTATCTCCTAACCGGTTGTAATAAGTAAATAAATAGATACATTTTGAATATAACAACAATACCAAAAACAACAACAACAACAACAGTTATTCACTGGCTGACTGGCTTGTTAACACCACTTGTGCACAACATATTTAGGAGTGGCATCAAAGCAAAAGTGATGCCCGGTTAGGCCGCTCGTGCTCCCATCATGGTGTCTCCTCTCTAACGAACCAACCTGAGTGAGAGATGTGTTCACCAGCTCGCCGTAGTTGAACTCAGAAGATCCCCGATCATTGGGCTCGGTTAGCGGGAGGTTGAGGCGGACGGTCGGTCTCCCGTCCTCCGTCTCTGCATCGGCTCCTTTCGGGTTTACGTTCCCAAACAACCCGCCTCCTCCTCCTCCACCTCCACCTCCACCACCTCCACCTCCGACTCCTCCTGACCCGACCGCCGCGGCACTTCCACCTCCATCTTTCCCAAAAGTGAGGTCGACCACGGCCTCGTCTTCGCGGCGGCGCTTCTTGCTGGACTCGGAGCTCGGCGGCGAGGTGCTGAAGGATGAAATGGTGACGAACGGCACTTTCCTCGGCGGCTCTGCCATTTATTTTTCAAGTCTACGTCCAACGGCTGGGCACGCGAAAGGGGGACAGCTAGCTAAACCTGGAGATGGTCGACAAGTGGAGCTAGCTGCTAGCTAACTTACTCTGCTAGCTAGCTAGCTATCTTTCTCAGAATGAGCGCGCTATGACTTTTATCTCCTTCCAGCCCGTTTTAATCCATCTAGTGTTGTCCCTGGCGGAGCCCCCGTCACCTACGAAGGACGTAAACGGTGAGAAATAGCCGTTTTAGGTGCTTCCATGTAGCCGATGTTAGCTACCGCAAGGAGGGTTCTGTAGTAGCCATCTTGATCATTATTATCATTATTCAGTGGCTGGGCGTGCGTAAGGAAAGAAAGCGGAAGCCGGGGAGGAAGTGGGAGCAGCGTTCGTCCAATGGCTGAGCTGAAACACGCCCACCTGACACACACACGCGCGAAAGTGGAGGGAATGGTTGTTCTTTACAGGCGGGATGTCCGGACCCGTGAACGCATCTCTAGCGTTAACTACAGTTGGTAATTAGACGTGTGATGCGTTTGTGGCCTTTGTAACATCCGGAAAATAAACATGACATTCCCCATCAGCTGTAACAAATACAAGGAAGTTTAATCCTTTCTATTTATTTATTTATTTATTTGTTGTTAGTACTTTTCCCACAATGTGTACACAAAACTATTTTATATATGTATATATTTGCTCTCAGGACTCCACTCTGCACTAGCTAACTACACTTTATATTTTTAGATTTTATTTCCTTGTATTTTGTATGTTTATATTTCGTGTCAACACTTTAAATGAGTTGCTTCAATCTCATTACACAGGTACTGCGTTTGTGTATAATGACAATAAAGGCTTTCTAATTTTTCTTTTTCTATTTCTAACACTTTAAATTGGCCCGTGGAAGGCATGTGAAAAGCGAACCGTGCTCGAGTCAAATACATTTTAAATAAAGCTTTCCTGGGATCCTTTATTAAACGTCCATTACACCCAAGCTTTTAAAGGCCTGTGCAACATTTAGGGGGAGATACTTTATTAAAATAGTCAGCTACTATGTCGAGTTCCTCTGTAACGATTAAAGTACCTTTTCCCCTGTACTGCGCACCTAGTCACGTCATATCCCACCTGTACAATAAAGTCCTCCCTAACACACTAAGGTAGTTATTCATTGGTCATCTTTACCTTATAACCGTTTCAGTCGATCTCCGACATTTGAAGCCTTCAGTTTGTATTGATGATTAAAATGATTATTTTACAGTACAGTAGATATTTGTAAAAAAATAAAACGTTTCTACAGTACTTTTGTTAAACAGATGCTTTGGGCTGTAAAAAGGTTTTGTGCTTTGGTTTTAATGTATTACGGTGTATTTCATCGTATTATAATTGTAAAAAAAATAAAAATAAAGGTTACTACTTCACGGATTTCACCTATCACGGGTTCTTCTTGCAAAGTAACCCGTGATAAACGAGGGTGACACGTGTCGCATTCAAATTATAACTCGAGTTAGAAATAAAATTCCTGCATTCATGTTTCTAAAACCAGAAGGAAGTTCTAATTTGAGATTGTTGTGTATCTATACACTAAGCGAGATCTAACTTAACCCTCATGTTGTCCTCGGGTCAGATTTGACCCGTTTACAATAAAAATAAGTTTTGTCACAAACAGTGGGCTGTTGAAATAAGAGCTGAAAATGTCAACATTCAAAATATCTAAAAACATTAGGTGGAAAAAACATTTAAAAAGTGACAAAAGGTGAAAAAAAAGTGACCAAACTTCGTTTTTAATGATTGATGCGAATACAACACAAGGGTTAAAACAGATGTCTGCTGTGGGAGTTTGGTTTAAAAAAAGTCAAATGAATAATGTATTACTTAATTTCTTAAAATTAATTTAAATGATTTTTTCTTGCCAATATTCTGGGTTGTTCTATGGATTGTGTAGGATTGGCCAAAATAAACCTTTAGATTAAAACTAATTCCTTTTCTGGTTGATTGTGTCTTGTGTGACACGTTTGTCATGTTTTATGTAAATTAACTTCGCATTCACAAATTCACCTTCTCTTTTAATCAGATCACCTTCATGATCAGTGTACATTAAAATTACAGCCATAAGTGTAATTTACAGGACAGATGGGGGGAACCCCCCCAAATACTTATGATTTCCTTTACACGTGTAGACATTTGCCCCAATATTGTCATACAACAAAAAAGGCACAAAATGTTACAAAAATTCACAAGAATGCTGAAAATTAAGTGTTTAAAAACTTAAAATTTCAATTTTTCTCAAAAGTGGAGATCTC
>NC_048421.1:1635285-1645538 GCF_013103735.1 Etheostoma cragini | reverse complement strand
CCCCCCCCCCCCCATGTTTTTTCCAAAATTTGGCCCTTGATTACAGCCAACAGCCAGATGTGAAAGTCAAATGAAGCAACCGAAAAACAGAGTCAAAGTGTGAAAACACCATTTTATTGTCTCCTTAGTCAATAACTTAGGACCAATCAGCAGCAGCGCCCCCCCAGTCAGACGCCTGGGCGGTGGGGGCGGTGGACCAGTCCTCTGTGGCTGGCTGAGTGCTCCAGTCCTCTGCAGGAGAACCAATAAAAAACACATTCAGCATTCAGGAAGGACATTTATAAAAAATAAAAATGCATTTTTGAAATTCATTGTAAATGCAACCAAAATAATGCCATTACCTGTCTTCGTGACAGCTGCAGCAGCTGAAACAATAAAACAGAGTTTAGTGTTAAAGAACCAACATTAAATAGCAGTTTCGATGAATGTTTGGTCCATCCACGGGTGCAAATCCTTTGCAGGATGGCAGGGGGAGACTCAAATACTCATAAGGGAACTCCTCCCTGAATGACTGGTCCTCTTCGGCTGCTCTGGTCTGGTTGGGTTGGTTAGGTTTGGGATTGGAGGAGTGGGATTGGTAAGGACAATAGTTTTCTAAACTTTTTCAGCTCAAGACCCAAAAGAGAAATTTGGTGTCTCCCCGGGACCCGAATTTACGGAAAAAAAACATCAATTTAAATGTATATGAAGGATATTTACTCTATTTAAAAACAAAAAAGGTCTCTATTCTCCTTTCTGTGTCTCACCCCTTTCTCAACTCATGTTCTTACCCCCCCCCCCCCCCTCCCATCACCCCACAGTACCGACGCCAACATTTGTTTAAATAAATTGAAGATATCATCCAGCTGACCTAGTCTAGGTTCGGGTTTTGAAAGTGCCCTTCTGAGGTCACGCTGAGCATTTAGTCTGTTCTGACAGTTGGCGACCCATTTTGGGTCCCGAGCCTAAGTTTAGGAAACATTTGGTTAGAGTAAGAACGTCAGAGAGAGCCAATCAGGGAGGAGTCTTCCCCTCCCAACATGCAAAAAAGAAATTCACCCAGGGCTCGGGTCCCAGACTCAGACTTTAAGGTAAGAAACTAACATCCTCTGAAGTCAGAATATCGAAAATTGCCTCATTCAGCACCTAAGCATGTAGCATACTTCTAGCAAGAGCTAATAAAGCTTGTGATTGGCTGTCTGCGTCTTAGTTACGCACAGACGGGTTCAACAGTGTGGTATCACGAAAGTCTTAAATACACCAAATCACATTGCTGTTGTTGTGTTTTGTGAAAACAATCTCTACAAAATTGGTATTGAATAGAAAAAAAAAAGGTATCTTTGAGGAACCGGTGTCAAAGTTACAGTCCTGAAAATCTGTAGGATACCCAGTTGTACATAAACCAAAAGTAAACGTTGTGGTCTCACCAGTAGGGAACTGTTGGATGGGTACAGATGGCACGGCAACGCCCTCAGACCAGTCGGCCACCTCGGGCTGAGTGAACTCGGCAGCAGGAGCGCTCCATTCACCCTGGAACTCCTCCTTTCCAACAGCCTTCTCGGCTGCAGCCTGCTCCTCCTTCTCAATCTGCATTACAAACGTCCGCATTTGAGTAATAATACATTCTCTTTGTAATGCACTTCACATTTAAGACAAACTTCAAAGTGCTACAGGTAGGATCGTGATAAATAAAAAGCATCAGTTGAAAATATATATAAATAGTGCAACATGGGCAGGGCTACTCGTCCAGGGGTCAACGTCAAATTGTACGCACACAGTCACACACACACAGTCACACACACAGTCACACACACAGTCACACACACAGTCACACACACAGTCACACACACAGTCACACACACAGTCACACACACAGTCACACTGAAAATGGTGGAAGTTTATAATTAAAAAAAAAACTTAAAATTAAAGTGACAGTGGTTTCTATCCAATTGATTTGACTGCTTTCTTATTTTTGGCTGAGCAATTAATCAAATTTTAATACATTTTATCGCAATCATTTGGCAAACTTTGTAAAACATCGTTTCATCAATACACTGTACCGCAATGAGCAAAACTGATACCATGACGGGCAAAAATGATCTAAAGCCTTTTGGATTGTTACTTTTAATTGGCCAAGGTGGCGTATTACTTAACCTCGGGTCATTGGGTAACCCTTCATGTTAAACCCTGTTGCGTAACCGTATATTCAGCAACATCACGCCTCTGTACATTTCTCTCAAGTATGCACTGTATTCGCCTCACCTCTTCAGGATCCCTGTAGAAGTACAGATCAGGCATGACCTCCCATGGGTGCTCCCTGGAGATGGTTCCCCTCATCCTGAGAACCTCCCTGGCCAACATCCACCACATCAGACCCACTGAGTGGTGACCCTGGAACACAGGCACAGATAGGCTATGGATAACCGCAGCGTCGCTCGTTATGCAATATACGCAGTTGCATGAAGATCAGGGTCCCCCCAGGGTTCTCCGAGTTCAATTTAAGACCTTTTTAATTACACCTAGGATAAAATGTAGTGCCAACTTCACAGCTATACAATCTATAATCACTATGCATTTACAACCTGATAATATTTACCATGTAATATTCCCTTAATTAAATAAAACGTGTGCCAAATTTAACTTTATGAGGAGTTTTACACTAAAATTAATTAAATACATTTGACGCAGTAAGAACTCTCATGCCATAAAACTAGCAAATAAATTTGACAATAAGTTACTTTCACCTTAGCTTATGTGTTATTTGGTCAAATATTTTAAATGTTATGACATTTAATCCTAGAAAAAGAAACAAGTAAAACCCTGGAATATCTACTAAACAGTTTGGACATTTTGTGGCAAGACCTGGACCTCCACCCCCCTGCGTGGTTCAGAGAAAGGAGGTTTAAAAGGCCAAGCGTTTTTAATTTAGCACACGTCCTACACCCCGCACCGCACAGACAGGACAGCGCCGGGCTCTAACGGTGTGCGAGTAGTAGATTAACTGTTAATATACGATATTTAGGAGGTGTTACCTTGTTGTTACAGGGGATGGCGATGTCCACGTATCCCAGCGGGGAGTCAGTGTTGCACAGGGCGATGGTGGGGATGTTGACGTAGGAAGCCTCAGTCAGGGGCTGATGGTCAGCACGGGGGTCTGTCACAATCAGCAGACGGGGCTCCCTGAAAGCGGCCTGGATCTGATTGGTGAAGGTACCGGGGGTGAAGCGACCGTGGAAGGTGGTGGCACCGGTGGCAGAGGCAAACTTCAGCACCGCTCTCTAAGGTGGAGAGAAAGAGCCCATTATACCCAAAAGCAAGGCAGCGGTTTGTCGAGCACATTTCTACAACAAGGCAATTCAACACGCTTTACATGACATGTTACAGAACAACTTAAACTGATTAAGACATTTTTATTTAACCTTTATTTTATCAGGAAGGCCCTTGAGATTGAAATCTCTTTTTCAAGGGAGACCTGGCCGAGACGGCATACCAGTTACAATAAAAACAGAAATACAGCATAAACAAAACCACACAGAGAGGAAAAGGAACAGGTCACATGTGACCGTTGCATTTTTGAAATTACAAATTTTAACATGGCCTTAAATTCATTTAATGGGACTATATCATTTAGATGGAGCAAGTTTTGCAAGTGATGCCAAGACCACGGCGCGAAGTAAATGACTCTTATGAAACATGACAGGTATCGAATACAATAACAAAATTGAAAGGACATTTTATATTTACAGGTGTTTTGAACTGTGGCTCAGGTCACTATCAAACCCCAATCATGGGACAGCAGTCCTAATGGTGTTAGCGAAAACCCGGCCGGCTCAATCTCGCACACTTCCGACACCTGAACACCGACATCAGTGCCCGGCTTTAATGGTGTGCTTATCATACGTTACTGTGCATCTACTGTAGCTGTAGATGCTCGATTGAGTATTAAATCCAAAATCACACAGGCATTGTCACAAAAAAATAAAGAAAATGTGGTACATCCCAGGTTCCCAAGTTGAAGACAATATACTTAGTTATGCTCCCATCACAATAAATAAACACTGACACGTTTCCAAGCCTCGGGAACTTGAGATGTGCTACTTTTCCCCCACTTTTAGGACAATAAATCACACATCAAGAGTGTTTTCCTCTACCTGTCCAGTGTTCCTGGAGGAGATGACGCACACATCAGCTGGGTTTTCGATGGCGACGATGGCCCTGGCAGCCAGCAGCAGCTTCTCCCAGGTCTTCTTCAGGTTGATGATGTACACACCTGGTGATCAAGAGAAAACCTCAGAGCATCAAGATACATTCTAACTATTAACATGCGTAACCTGAAAGAGTGTAACTACAGAACCTTATATCTATAGAACCTGTTATCTATCATGGATAACCCTGACCACCCGCTCCACCCCCCACTGGTCCAACAGGAGCACCTCCACCCGCTCCACCCCCCACTGGTCCAACAGGAGCAGCTCCACCCGCTCCACCCCCCAATGGTCCAACAGGAGCAGCTCCACCCTCTCCACCCCCCACTGGTCCAACAGAGGAGCAGCTCCACCCCCCACTGGTCCAACAGAGGAGCAGCTTCTCTAAGAGGCTCCGACCGCTTCGATGCCGCACGGACCGCTACAGAAAAATCATTCCTACCACAAGCAATAACACATGTTCAACATGTCATCTCTGGGTGGTAGATGAGACTTTTGGACACCAGACTACTGCACTAATGCAACCTGCACATTTGGTTTATTAACATTTTAGCAATTGCACTTTTGTTCCCCCATCCTGTACATATTCAAGTATATTTGTTCTTTTTACTTTATTTGTATTATTATTTCATGTATATTGTATGTATATTTTTCCTAGTATTTCATTTATATTTAGTGCCTTTTGACTGATTTTGCTGCTGTAACACAGGAATTTCCCGTTTTTCTTGGGATCCATAAACATCTCTTATAAGGTTTTTAACTGTCATTCATCACGTAACGGGCTCTCTTCAACCCCCTCACCGTCACTTTTCCTCTTGTAGACATACTGCTCCACCTGGAAGTCCAGGTTGGTGCCTCCCAGGTGGGTTCCTGCTGCCAGAAACTTCAGCACATCCTCCTCCTTCATTTGAAGGACATCCAGACCTCCGGACATCGTGACCACTTTCCCTGCGTTACGAGTGATGGGAGAGCTGAAAAAAAGAAGATAAAACACATTGTTCAACTACAAACTGTCATAAACAAACACGTTATCACCGCTAACTTGTGTTATCATTGTTGAATTGTCCTGTTTTTCTTCTTGTTTTTATATACTAAATGCTACTATATTGTGTCTTTCTTACAGTAACTCCAACCTGCCTATTGGACTGCAGATGGAAATCAGCCCTCGGGCTACAATCTGGCACATTTACACGTAATGTTGTGCATGTTCATCGATGTGCATTGTTCTGAATTAATAAAATAAAAATAAATAGTGTGCATGCATCACAATGTCTTTGACATATGGGCCGTTTCTGGTTGGTTGGTTGTTTAGTTATTTATTTAAATGCCCTTGGTTTTGATTCGATTCTTTTATTTTCATGTCCTTGGTTACACAAGTGTGTGGTTTAGGGTCTTAATGTTTTTACTTTTAACTGTTTATACTTGTGTTTTATCTGTTTTTTTTAACTGATTTTGTGTAAAGCACTTTGAATTGCCCTTTTGCTGAGATGTGCTCTACAGATAAAGCTGCCTTGCTCGATGACTTGCGTGGCGTTTCCATTCCAGTCAAAATAATTCACTTTTGATGTGTTGCTTTATAAAATGCATTGTGTATGTATTTGGTGTAATCTCTGCAACAGCAAAAATGAGGACTTTCCTTCTGTAATAAGTCAAGTTTACTTCATCCATAGAAATAGAAACTACAGTGCTCACACTCTCCATCTTACCCATAAAAACTAGAGAATTTAAATACAATACCACAAATACACTACAATATTAAACATAAATACAATGAAGAAAAAAAATATCTGAGAACACTTCCGCCAGGATTATTTCCTCCTAAAAGCTTGAGCTTCACATATAATGTAAGACGTCTCAGATATTTCTAACTAAAGTGTGAATGCTAATTTAAGGCGATTGACTAAGTACAGGCAGCGGGAAGTGACAAAGGTCCAGATTTATCCTTTAACTCTTGATTTGGCTTCCCGTCATAATGGAAAATCCCTTTTGAAGCTTTTTAATCAATGTTTGTAACTTTAAGGTTTTCATCACTACGTGACACTGACTTACTAACTTTAGTTTTACAGTTCATTTTGGAATTGATGGTCATTAAACATAATTTATTGGAAATTATACTTAATGTTTGAGTTAGAAAAGCAGAAATGAGGAATTATTGAGACTAAAATTAAAGGAATGGATGTTGATGATAATCACAGACTGGAATATGTCAACTTTTACTCAATACTATTTCTAAAACACTTCCATTTGTTTTACAATGCTATAAAATTGAACAAGACGCCCCAAAATTAATGAAAGTAGAGATTTGTACTTGGCAAAGAGCGTTGGGTGGAATCAATCATGTTATTTTGGGGAATTAAAAAGAACATTGATATAGGACAACGGGTCAATTGGACCTTGCGGACATCATGCATGAGGGTTAATTTGGTGATTAGCGCGAGTTCCTGACTCTAGAAACACATTATGGAGAGAGCTAGCTAAAGTTATCCCTCATAAAATATTAACAGTTCAACCTCAGGTGTTTGGTTAGTTACTGACAGTAATTAAGTTTCTTAAATAATCTGCCTGCAGAATTTCACCGTTACACGCACGGCACCGCTGACGTAGTTTACGCTTCCTTCTAATTTCCTTGTTTTTAAGAGGCCTTTAAAGCGTAAAAACACGCTAAACACGTACGCACATGTACTCTTATTTTATATTCTTCTCTAATGGCCCATACTTTGGTAAATTAAGCTGCAACTAAGACGTCTGATGTGTATTTTGAGTCAGGCGCGAGGGGAACACTACGAGCTGAGCGCGTGTCATCGGCTAGCAAGTTAGCTAGGCACTTTAGCATTTTCTACTTTGGGATATTTTCACACGACAACGACACGATAGGTGGGTGTTGTACTGTTCTGTCGCGTGCTTTATAGACACGCCATCACTACTTCAGCTTGTTGGCGTCATTTAAAGGTTTATTATTAATAAATACGACGGTTGAAAACTCACCACGAAACAACGCCGTATGGAAATCTGACCAGACGGTGAAAAAGAGGGCGCTGGGAGGAAATGACGTACTATAAATACCCCATTTCCAAGCGTTGTGATTGGTTGGTTGCTGTGAAGGGGGCGTGTCTTCTACATCTACTGGTGTAGTGCTGTGAGTTCGCCACTAGGCGGTGTCGTGTGCCACGTTGGGAGCGGCAGAGCGGACGGGAACCACAGCTCAGACCGCCACGGGTCGGATGGGTGTCCCATATTAAGAAAATGGAGATGGAAAGACCATATTAAGACAATGCCGAGACGCCGACTTCTCGGTGAAAGACTGACCTGTGTTGCAACCATATTTGCTAGAGATAAAGAGTTCCAGGCCAAGGGAACATAATATGTACACAATGTCACAACGAGTTGAGAAATAAGCTCCATAAAACTTATCTTATAAAACTATTATGCAGGACATGGTCTCATGTGGAGAACGTGTATGATTATTCTGTCATTTCAAAGCACTATGCACATCAATACAGCTGAAGGAAATCATGGTGGGAGTCCGAACACACACATAGGCACATAGATTTATGTGAAGTGGTAATAACATGTTGATTTAACTTAGTTTTTGGATGAGTGCCAAGGACATTAGAGCCTACAAATAAGGCTAAAAAAGAAGGAGTGGGCGATGAGTCACACGGTGGTATGCCAGACATGTTTTTGGAGTTGTTTTCTGGGGAAAGTCCAGGTTTTCAATTTAATGTTATGTTCTGTAGGACCGTGTCAAATCCTAACAGCGTCATCTCAGGAGACTTTACAGCTAGAGAAGGTCTAGACCACACTCTATAATTTACAGAAATTCAACAATTCCCCCCAGAGCATGCAATAAAACCTTTCTTAAACTACTTAAGCTACAAAGTAGCTCATGGCTGATTTACCCCTTTCAAATGATTAGGGCTGCAACTAATGATTATTCTTTATTGGTAACATTGTCAAATATTCACATTTAATAAGCTGCAATCACAGAATTTTGACTTAAAACAAGTCAGTTATCAAGCTTAATAATACAAATAATACAAGTTGTATTATTTGGTCAAGGGGTGCCAGGCAGGTCTCTCTCTTGGCTTTTAAGATGATCTTATTTAAAGTTGGGTTCTGTTTAATGTCACATTTGAATCCACCCTTATATGCATGCACATACTGTACATTGTACATTATACTGTACAAATGGAATTCCCTTAAACCCTACTAAAATCATCACAAACGCACAATTCATGTGTCATAATGTTGATAATGTGGCACAGATGAGAGGTATCCTGTGTTATTAAGTTTAAAAGACAAAGATTATTGAGCCAAAACCTTCTTTTACTCATAGAGTATCTGACCAACTGCAAACAAATGAGCCCATAAAATTTAGTAAGCATGTATTCAAGTATAGGGCGAGAGAGGGGTGACGACATGCAGCCAAGGGCCGCAGGTCGGAGTCTAACGTGCGGCCGCTGCGTTGAGGACTGAACCACTATAAACAGTATGGGCGCTTGCTCTACAAGGTGAGCTACCCAGGCGCCCTATAGCATTTTATTTTGAAATACAGTGATCCTCCATTCTGGTGTGATACAGCCTCATCCTTTAACTGAAGAAACTAAAGTTCTGGCCCTGCTGGACCTTCGTCACGAGTATTTGTTGTAATTTAGATTAGTACATTAGGTAGTTTTGATATTTAGGGGCGCCTAGGTAGCTCCTCTGGTAGAGCGAGCGCCCGTATATAGAGGATTACTTCTTGAGGCAACGGCTGCAGGTTGAACTCCGACCTGCGGCCCTTTGCTGCATGTCATTACCTCTCGTCTTCCCCCTCCCCTCTTTCGTGTCTTCAGCTGGCCTATAAATACTGTAAAGGACACACACACGCACACACACGCGCACGCACGCACACACACGTCTCATGTGAAATTTTACAATGCACCTCCATTGTAAAATTAGTTTTCTAACTGATAAAGTGTGTACTTCAGGATTCATGTTACACATAGATGTATTTTGTAGAGTGTTTTATTTTCTTAAAACAACCTTAAAAAAGGAAGAACCATGGCAAACATTTCATTTAAAGTACACTTTGGACAAATATGAAAACAAATATCCCATTTTAAGGCAATGTACTGAGTAAGTACACACACACACAGAGCTGGGAAAAACCAAATATCACAATATTTTTGACCAAATACCTTGATATTAATACCACAATAATATTTTAGTGTTGCCCATCGGTGCTGCGTTACACACCGAGTGGGTAAAGGCCAATAATAGAACAGGTAAGTTCAGAAAATATTACAACTTTACTGTAATGACGCCTTTAAAACCAGGAAAATACACTTATGCCATATTACGACATCCCAAATCTAAGACAATATCTAGTCTTGTATCATGATTTTGATTTAATATTGATATATTGCCCAGCTCCACACGCGTGTATCGTTTAGTTTTACAGACCATAAATAACATTGTGTTATCTGAAAGGCTTTTCGGAGCGTCTCCAGGTTTTTAAGCTGTGCGTGAGACAGAGCCGCGAGGGTTAAAGTGCATTCCAGAAGTCCCAGCTGGCCCTGAAGTAACCGTGGATTGCATCACTTCTTCTAAAGATGTCAGCTGTGAAAAACAAGACAGGAATCCAAGCTCTTGCTTCATGTGAGACACAGAGCATCGCAGCAAGCCTGTTATTTTAAAATCTGTTCTCCAGAGTCACTGAAACGTCCGGTTCCAGCGAGGAAACGTCCCCGCAACGTGAGCGTTGGTCCTTCAGACGCCAACGTGTCTCCGTCCACCCGTCGGCTTGTCTCGTTGCGGTGAAATGTTTGAAGTCTTTTCTGTCTCCGCTGTGGCCGTTGCTTCCGGTTACCGTTGACTTTCTCTCTTCTTCTTCTTCTTTCAGGAGCTTCTCGTCAGCTTCAGGACTTCAGTCCCACGCTGGTCATCATCTGCTCGTACACCGTCCACGCCATGGCGGCCATCATGGTCCTCCTCAGGGCCCGGGGCACCGCCCCTCTGAAGAAGCCCTGCAGCCGGTGTTCCTGTGAGAGAGAGAGAGAGAGAGAGAGAGAGAGAGAGAGAGAGAGA
>NC_048421.1:1629836-1635185 GCF_013103735.1 Etheostoma cragini | reverse complement strand
GACAAACCAAGAGAGAGAGAGAGAGAGAGAGAGAGAGAGACCGACACAGAGAGAGAGAGAGAGAGAGAGAGAGAGAGAAAGAGGGCAGACAGACGTCAGATAAACAACTTGTATCATGCACATTCTAATCATCTGGATCAGAGCTGCAGCTGTCGATTACTTTAGTAATCCAGTATTCTACCGATTATTCCATTGATTAATCGGACAAGAAGTAATAAAATGTAAATAATTTTGCTTTAGAGTAAAGAGCAATAGTAACGACACAAAAGAAAGAAAGGTTTCCCTTCTCCTTTGAGTTGGGGACAAAGCAAGACATTTGAGGACTAATCCATTCATCCAGAAGTGAAATATAATAATGAAAATAATGGTTAGTTGCAGCTCCCCTTTAAATCCCTGAAGGTGAGCTCCAGGAGGAGACAGTTACCGTGTAGATGTGTCTGATGGCCTCTGCCGTCCTCAGGTGTGGGTTCACCTGGACGTGCGTCTTCACCACGTCGGCCGGCTGCGTGAGCAGGGACGCCAGGACGCCCGCCAGGACGCCGCAGCTGAAGGTCGCCAGGGGGACGGACGCAGACGAGCGGATCTCTAAGAGACAGACGGACGGACACCGGGTGTTAGGGACGAGAGTTCAACTTCACGATTGTTTTAGGTTTTTTCTTTTTTTTATAACCCTCGTGTTGTCTTCCTGTCAAAATTGAAAATCAACACTTTTGTTGAAGCTTTTTTTCCAATGTTTGTCACATCTATGGTCAATAAACCTCATTTATAGGACACACACACACACACACACACACACACACACACACACTTGATTAAAATGGAAAAATCCAACCTTTAAAGACACATAATTTCTTTGTGAATGAATACTGTATTGTGTATAAATAAAAATGATTCCTTAACCCTCGTGTTGTCTTCCTGTCAAAATTGAAAATCACCACTTGATGCTTTTTTTAATCGATGTTTTCAACTTTTTCAACATTTGTCCCTTTGACATTTTCAACACTACGTAACACTAACTTATTAACTTTAGTTTTACAGTTATTTTTTAGAATTTATGGTCAATAAACCTCATTTACAGGAAATTATACCTAATGTTTGAGTTAGAAAAGCAGAAATTAGGAATTATTGAGACTAAAATTAAAGGAATGGATGTTGATGATAATCACAGACTGGAATATGTCAACTTTTACTCAATACTATTTCAACAACACTTCCATTTGTTTTACAATGCTATAAAATTGAATAAGACGCCCCAAAATTAATGAAAGTAGAGATTTGTACTTGGCAAAGAGCGTTGGGTGGAATCAATCATGTTATTTTGGGGAATTAAAAATGGACATTGATTAATGATTAATCATCAAAAGGACTTTTCTCATCAAGGAAGTTTCTCATCTTATGTTTCTATTTTTATACATTTTATTTATCAGAACTTTAATCTATTTTAAATTTATGACAATAAAACCAATTATTATATTATTTTAGTGAGAACTCATAAATAACTACAATTAACTAATGTTAGGGAAATCACTTTTCTGGATTATTATTCTTTTAAATATATAATCGGCCAATTTATTGGAATAATGTTTTGTTAAATAGCCAAATATTTGTATCGGCATCCTTTATCGGTCACGCTCTACTCGTTACATCCCTAGTGTGTATGTGATTCAAATGGATGTTAATAAAATAACCCGGAAAAAACAAGACCAGACCAACAATTACTGTTTTTTGTGTCTTTCAGAGATTTTTCGCAGGTTATTACTGAATTTCAATTTTATTTATTGTATCAATTCATAACAAGAGTTATCTGGAGACCCTTTACGGATAGAGGAGGTCTAGACCACACTCCAGGATTCACAAGGACCCAACAGGTCTAGTAGTCTCCTCCAGAGCAAGCAACAGGGCCACAGTGGAGAGGAAAAACCTCCTTTTAGGAAGAAACTGGGACAGCCCCAGACCCAGGCCCAGACCCAGACCCAGACCCAGGCCCAGACCCAGACCCAGGCCCAGACCCAGACCCAGGCCCAGGCCCAGACCCAGGCCCAGGCCCAGGCCCAGACCCAGGCCCAGACCCAGACCCAGACCCAGACCCAGGCCCAAGCCCAAGCCCAGGCCCAAGCTCTTGGTAGGCGGTGTCTGACGACCGGTTCGGGTTAAAATGAAGAGTGGCAATAACAGTCCCAGATGACTGTGTGTGTGTGTGAGAATGTAGGTGTGTGTGTGTGTGTGTGTGTGTGTGTGTAGGTGTGTGTAGGTGTGTGTAGGTGTGTGTAGGTGTGTGTAGGTGTGTGTGTGTTACCTCGTGGCAGCGAGGCCTTGGCCTGGCTGTACAACATGACGTAGATCCCGGAGAAGGGAACGTCTCTGAGCAGCGTGGCCATCAGACCCGAGAACAGAGCGGCCGGACCCTCGGTCCGACACACGCTGCGCAGAGCTCCGGTTACGCTCTCGTAACTGTACCGGCCACACTGAAACAACAACACAACAGCACGATCAGAACTATAGAAACACAACAACACATCCGCCCGATCAGAACTATAGAAACACAACACAACAGCACATCAGAACTATAGAAACACAACACATCAGCACGATCAGAACTATAGAAACACAACACAACAGCACGATCAGAACTATAGAAACACAACACAACAGCACATCAGAACTATAGAAACACAACAACACAACAGCACGATCAGAACTATAGAAACACAACACAACAGCACATCAGAACTATAGAAACACAACAACACAACAGCACGATCAGAACTATAGAAACACAACAACACGATCAGAACTATAGAAACACAACAAACCATCCGCCCGATCAGAACTATAGAAACACAACAAACCATCCGCCCGATCAGAACTATAGAAACACAACAAACCATCCGCCCGATCAGAACTATAGAAACACAACACAACAGCACATCAGAACTATAGAAACACAACAACACAACAACACATCAGAACTATAGAAACACAACAACACATCAGAACTATAGAAACACAACAACACATCAGAACTATAGAAACACAACAACACATCAGAACGATAGAAACACAACAACACATCAGAACGATAGAAACACAACAACACATCAGAACGATAGAAACACAACAACACATCAGAACTATAGAAACAAAACAACACATCAGATCTATAGAAACACAACAACACATCAGAACGATAGAAACACAACAACACATCAGATCTATAGAAACAAAACAACACATCAGATCTATAGAAACACAACAACACATCAGAACTATAGAAACAAAACAACACATCAGAACGATAGAAACACAACAACACATCAGATCTATAGAAACACAACAACACATCAGAACTATAGAAACACAACAACACATCAGATCTATAGAAACACAACAACACATCAGAACTATAGAAACACAACAACACATCAGAACTATAGAAACAAAACAACACATCAGAACTATAGAAACAAAACAACACATCAGAACTATACAAACAAAACAACACATCAGATCTATAGAAACAAAACAACACATCAGAACTATACAAACAAAACAACACATCAGATCTATAGAAACACAACAACACATCAGAACGATAGAAACACAACAACACATCAGCGTGACCAGAACTGCCGAAAATAATAGAAACCATCTTTTGGAGAAACTGCTCCAACTTGTGCTTTGATTTTTTATTTAGTTTTTTAAATCTTGGCCCGTTGGGTCTGTGCTCACCTCAAAGCGCGTCTTGATGACGGTGACCGGCAGCATGAAGACCCCCGCCACGGTCCGGGCGGACCCCCCCAGCAGCCCGGCCTCCAGCGCCCCGGGGCTGCCTTCCTGCAGGAAGTGCTGCTTCAGGGTGTAGTAGGTGCTGAAGTAGATCCCGACTCCGGGGATGGTCCGAGCAAAGGACTGGAGGAGCAGATGGAGGAAAGGGGGGGGAAAAAAAAAAAATCACTTTTCTGGATTATTCTTCTTTTAAATATATAATCGGCCAATTTATTGGAATAATGTTTTGTTAAATAGCCAAATATTTGTATCGGCATCCTTTATCGGTCACGCTCTACTCGTTACATCCCTAGTGTGTATGTGATTCAAATGGATGTTAATAAAATAACCCGGAAAAAACAAGACCAGACCAACAATTACTGTTTTTTGTGTCTTTCAGAGATTTTTCGCAGGTTAATACTGAATTTCAATTTTATTTATTGTGTCAATTCATAACAAGAGTTATCTGGAGACCCTTTACGGATAGAGGAGGTCTAGACCACACTCCAGGATTCACAAGGACCCAACAGGTCTAGTAGTTTCCTCCAGAGTAGGCAACAGGGCCACAGTGGAGAGGAAAAACCTCCTTTTAGGAAGAAACCTGGGACAGCCCCAGACCCAGGCCCAGACCCAGGCCCAGGCCCAGGCCCAGACCCAGGCCCAGGCCCAGACCCAGGCCCAGACCCAGGCCCAGGCCCAGACCCAGGCCCAGACCCAGGCCCAGGCCCCAGGCTTCCTGCAGGAAGTGCTGCTTCAGGGTGTAGTAGGTGCTGAAGTAGATCCCGACTCCGGGAATGGTCCGAGCAAAGGACTGGAGGAGCAGATGGAGGAAAGGGGGCGGAGTCAGAAACAAAATGGCAGAACCTGACGCTGGGGGGCGGATTTTGTTCATTTCTTTAATTTCTTACGTTGCACTGTAACTTTTATTCTTGTGTTTTATGCGTTTTAATGTTTTTATTTTTAACTGTTTATTCATGTGTTTTATCGTTTTTTCTTCTTCTTTTTTTTTTAACTGCAGACCCGCAGCTACTCTCGCAGTTCCTTTAAATCAAGTCTGAAGATCTTTCTTTTTGATGTTGCTTTTCCTTAAATGATGACGTTCATTTCATTTCTTATGATGAATTTTGTTGAGGAAAAGGAATCAGTATGAAGGTTGTGTAATACAGAGAAAGAGACACTTTAAAGAAAAAGTGTGAATGTGTAGCGTCGAAAGATCTGAAAATTACGCAAAGACGGTCGTTAAGCAGACGTGAAAGGCAGCGCTAGATCGGCTTAATAAGTGAGAAGAAGAGTCCGAGGAGATGAAAGGTAACGTCTCTAAAAATAGAGTCGTGGAGGGTAGAGACGCTGAGGGGGATCACGAAAGGCAGCACTAGCATGGACTAATTAGTGGGAAGGTAGTCTCAAGTGGGTTAGGGTTTTATCTGTCTTAATGTCTTTATTTTTTACTGTTTATACCTGTGTTTTATCTGTTTAACTGATTTTGTGTAAAGCACTTTGAATTGCCCTGTTGCTGAAATGGGCTCTACAGATAAAGCTGCCTTGCCTTTCATAAACACAGAAGACGTTGAATTAGACAGGAGG
>NC_048421.1:1628517-1629826 GCF_013103735.1 Etheostoma cragini | reverse complement strand
GAGACAGAATAAAGATGTACCAACCGGGGAAACTCCTTTCCACAGTCCCAGCAGCCTCTCTGTTCGCACCACGCTCAGGAGCATGGTCATCATCCCCACCCGGCCCGAGCTGAAAGAGGAACAAGGCTTAGCCGAGGGTCCACTTCCTATCGGTCGTCCCGACAACACAACAAGAAAACACGTGACGCATGCCGGAGACACACTGAACACTGTGCATGCGCTGGGCCAAAACTATTGATTCCCCAATTAAAATAAGTCTTCGTTTGAGCGATCTGATGCAGATTAGTAAAAATGACAAAATTGATCTTTTATATTAGTCCTGTATAAAAGTACTCAAAGTACCCAAAGGCAATTCTTGAGTAAAAGTACAAGTGTCTTCCCATAAAATGACTTGAGTTAAAGTCACTTTTTAGGATATTACTTGTCTTACTGTCACCTTTTTGGATATTACGCGTCTTAATGTCGCCTTTTAGGATATTAATTGTCTTAATGTCGCCTTTTAGGATATTACTCGTCTTAATGTCACCTTTTAGGATATTACTCGTCTTAATGTCACCTTTTTGGATATTAACTGTCTTAATGTCACCTTTTTGGATATTACTTGTCTTACTGTCACCTTTTTGGATATTACTTGTCTTAATGTCACCTTTTTGGATATTACTTGTCTTAATGTCACCTTTTAGGATATTAATTGTCTTAATGTCACCTTTTAGGATATTACTTGTCTTAATGTCACCTTTTAGGATATTACGTGTCTTAATGTCACCTTTTTGGATATTACTTGTCTTAATGTCACCTTTTAGGATATTACTTGTCTTAATGTCACCTTTTAGGATATTACTTGTCTTACTGTCACCTTTTAGGATATTACTTGTTTAGGATATTACTTGTCTTAATGTCACCTTTTAGGATATTACTTGTCTTAATGTCACCTTTTAGGATATTACTTGTTTAGGATATTACTTGTCTTAATGTCACCTTTTTGGATATTGTCTTAATGTCACCTTTTTGGATATTAATTGTCTTACTGTCACCTTTTTGGATAATACTTGTCTTAATGTCACCTTATTACTTGTCTTAATGTCACCTTTTTGGATATTACTTGTCTTAATGTCACCTTTTTGGATATTACTCGTCTTAATGTCGCCTTTTTGGATATTAATTGTCTTAATGTCACCTTTTAGGATATTAATTGTCTTACTGTCACCTTTTAGGATATTAATTGTCTTACTGTCACCTTTTAGGATATTACTTGTCTTAATGTCCCCTTTTAGGATATTACTTGTCTTAATGTCCCCTTTTAGGATAT
>NC_048421.1:1626866-1628417 GCF_013103735.1 Etheostoma cragini | reverse complement strand
GTGTGTGTGTGTGTGTGTGTGTGTGTGTGTGTGTGTGTGTGTGTGTGTGTGTGTGTGAGAGAGGGATCATCAGCACTCGGAGACAGACAGCAGGACTGTATCTTCAGAGAGAGTTACTCTTCATCCCCAGACTGGGTTTGATCTCCGGACATTACTCAGACACCCCTAAAAGAAGAAAGGAACAACAGATAGTTTGTGAAGAAACGTATGCCCCGTCCTGAAGAACCATGGACCTAGCCCTGGTGAGTGTTTCAGCTGGAAAAACTACGTTTAGTTCACCTGATACTAGTCCTGAGGGTAGATCTGCAACGATGAATCAGCTTAGAAATGGGTGTATGTTGTAGTTCTTTCTCTCCTCTGTGACATTGAACTGAATGTCTTTGAGTTGTGGCTAAAACAAGACATTTGAGGACTTTGCTTGGACATTTTATAGACCCAAAAACTAACGGATTAATCCAGAAATAATCAACAGATTAATCAACAAAGGAGAGAGTTGTTGGTCGCCGTCCTACGTAACTGATGGCATTTTCTTCTGTAGTCTTCTTCAGTTTGAGCAGAAGGTTGGTTCTTGTTGTTGCGCCTTTTTTTAAATATTTATATATAATTTAATTCTAATTAAAGGTGAGGGCAGCTGTGTGTGTGTGTGTGTGTGTGTGTGTGTGTGTGTGTGTGTGTGTGTGTGTGTGTGTGTGTGTGTGTGTGTGTGTGTGTTCCCTGACGTAGGGACGACCTGTCTTACCCTCCCCTCTCTGGCTGGACAGGCCACGGGGTCCAGAGGTGGTTTTGGGGATAATAAAGTGTGAGAGCAGGTAGAAGGTTGCTGAGTGTTACATCACAGCGCTGTGAAGACGGGTCTGCCAATGTGAGACTACAGTACGTCACAGCTGATTATATATCAGGGCTGCACGATGTGAGGAAATGATCTAATTGCGATTATTTTTGACTGATATGATTCACGATATTCCAGGGAATGATCATTTTTGTATCATTATTCTCATTTTCATTAAAAAATATTCCAATCTGAAAAAAGAAAATGATTTTTAGTGTGATTTTTGTGAGGATCTGTACCAAATCAAAATATATTTTGTAAATAAATATGAATATTTAGTCTGTACGATGCAATTTGTAGGTTGGGACGTATCTGCAGCACCACAATACTTCATTCCGAGTGGTTTGACACACATTTTGCCTTAAACAAAGATGGGGCTCCACCTGTGATTATTGTTGTTGATTAGCAGCCATGCCTGCGTCTATCTTTCATCCTACATCCCTAACTTCCTCTTCCCCCACTTCTTTAAGCGTGCATTCACACCAAGTGTGTCGCTGCTTCTCTTTCCTTTCTCTCTTTCTCTGCGAAGTGAAGCTGCCTTCAAGTACGGCAAACAATAGTTGTGAAATATGAAGTCTACTTGGGGGGGGGGTTAAAGATCACAGCTGGACGTCATACAAATGGGCTGTTTCCATCAGCACAGCCCTGCACTGAATTGCCACATCCAACTCTTTCCAGTGGGTAAGCGTAACTCCATACTTCCTCTCTCCTTGTGTCCCGCT
>NC_048421.1:1624767-1626856 GCF_013103735.1 Etheostoma cragini | reverse complement strand
CCCCCCCCCCCAGGCTCACCCAGCCATCAAAGCCTTCCTGTGCGGCTCCGTCAGCGGGACATGCTCCACGCTGCTCTTCCAGCCTCTCGACCTGGTCAAAACCCGTCTGCAGACTCTGCAGAGCGGCATGCATCCTGGGTGAGTCTGTACACACACACACACACACACACACACAATTATCAGTAGGGCTGGGTATCGCTGATTTCATTTTGAATCACAAGCTCCAGATTTTATTATTTTTCCAATCCAGTGAGGTTAGAGAAATGTCAGTTACAACACCAATTTAGCTTGGATATAAAAGAGATTCTCTGAGAACTTCTGCTGCAAATTTTACAAGCAATTTAGCAAGAAGCTACCCTCAAATACATGTTATTAAAATGCAACAAGTTCATGTTTATAAAGGAAAAAGGGGGGGTTAAATCACCACATGCATGGTAAAATGTATGTGTTGTCAGGGAAAATTAGTTCCAAGCATGAGTTCATATGTCCTTCAATAATATTCTGGTATTATTATTCATATTATTCAATTCCTATGCTTTCTCAGGTTGTATGACTTCTTTCAACTCATTCTATGTGTGTCCTCCCTGAAGGAGAGTCACAGCTGTTTGTTAAAATCTAAATCGTCCCTTCAAGGTCCATGCCATAAAGTCTGAAAGGTACAGGTGTCCAGAGCCATGTTTAGGGGTGCAGAGCTGGGACATTTTCTTCTGTAAATGACCCAATGACACCATGTTGTCTTCAGCAGCTAAAGATAAACCGATAGAAGACTTTGAGGCATGAGGGACAGATGTAGAAAGACGTCAAACGGCTCCAACGTGTCTGTATTGTAAGATTAATTGTTTTTAACAGATTAGACGTGTTTTCCAAACAAGGTGTCCTCCTCTCTAGGGACAGCAGGATATAAGACGAGGACGTTTCTGTTTCACGGCGCTCAGACGCACACTGTTACTGCGTTGACTCTGGGAAACGGTCGTCGTCATTCGTTATTCTCTGCAGAGGATAAGGATTTAAAATTCACCAAACACCAACCTTCACTCGGTTGCACAGCTGTCTTTTATTTGTCTTTCAACAAAGTCTCACTCTCAAAACAATTCCTCTCCTGCTGTACAGAAAACTCCCGCAGCAACGTGTAAAAGCAGTGTTGTAATGCAACGAAGTACAAACACTTTGTTGATGTCAGCTCACTCAAAAAATGCAGTCTTTGGTCCTTTTAATGTCAGGGAATTGGGCCTGGAAAGTTCTGGAAAAGACAAGTAATATCCTAAAAGGTGACATTAAGACAAGTAATATCCTAAAAGGTGACATTAAGACAAGTAATATCCTAAAAGGTGACATTAAGACAAGTAATATCCTAAAAGGTGACATTAAGACAAGTAATATCCTAAACAAGTAATATCCTAAAAGGTGACAGTAAGACCAGTAATATCCTAAAAGGTGACATTAAGACAAGTAATATCCTAAAAGGTGACATTAAGACAAGTAATATCCTAAACAAGTAATATCCTAAAAGGTGACATTAAGACAAGTAATATCCAAAAAGGTGACATTAAGACAAGTAATATCCAAAAAGGTGACTTTAAGACAAGTAATATTCAAAAAGGTGACATTAAGACAAGTAATATCCAAAAAGGTGACATTAAGACAAGTAATATCCAAAAAGGTGACATTAAGACAAGTAATATCCTAAAAGGTGACAGTAAGACAAGTAATATCCAAAAAGGTGACAGTAAGACAAGTAATATCCAAAAAGGTGACATTAAGACAAGTAATATCCTAAAAGGTGACATTAAGACAAGTAATATCCTAGAAGGTGACATTAAGACAAGTAATATCCTAAAAGGTGACATTAAGACGATTAATATCCTAAAAGGTGACATTAAGACAAGTAATATCCTAGAAGGTGACATTAAGACAAGTAATATCCTAAAAGGGGACATTAAGACAAGTAATATCCTAAAAGGGGACATTAAGACAAGTAATATCCTAAAAGGTGACATTAAGACAAGTAATTTCCAAAAAGGTGACATTAAGACAAGTAATATCCAAAAAGGTGACATTAAGACAAGTAATATCCAAAAAGGTGACATTA
>NC_048421.1:1622470-1624667 GCF_013103735.1 Etheostoma cragini | reverse complement strand
CACACACACACACACACACACACACACACACACACACACACACACACACACACACACACTTGTGAACACCCATCAGCAGCTACTCATTAACTAACCAATGGTCGCTGTGCTACACATTAGGATAGCGCATGTTTGTCTCGTGAGTGTGCACGTGAGCAGATAATGAACCAAGGCTGAGATATCTGCCTTCAGCACAGAAAGTCTAAAAAGGTCTGGGACACACCGTGTGTATTCAATTAATCAATTAGATGTTTGGTCTACAGTCACGGATGAGTGCAGAAACTACAAAATATTCACATTTAACACGCGTCAATCACACGATTATTACGATACAGTTGGCGATTAATTGAATAGTTTATAGCTAATCGACTTTACTGAGCAGTGTCTTAGTTTGTTGGATAGGTGTTCACTCACATTTTAACAGTCTCAGGTGTGCTGTACCTGTATATCACTGTTACAATTTCTCTGAGGCTATTAAAATGTTACACTGCGTCTCATCTACATGAAATGCCAATTTATATGACACCTGCTGCATCAAATACTTCATGTTTGTCCTTCTGTAGCTTACCGGTCCTCAAATCTTCCGCAGAGACTGCTATTACAAGTCTGACGCAACCGCTTAGCGTTAGCTTCTAGCATAGCTAAGCTAATTGCTATTTTCAAAAGTGTTCAATGGACACGTAACGGACACGGTGAATAAAACGCATCCATGTTGTTTGATAAGTTACAAGGCTCTCGTGTAATTAAAATAATTAAAAGGCGGTTTTCTTCTTTCTCTGACCTAAGGTAGCCTGCTCTGACACTCTGACCCGGGTCCCTCCAGCTGGTTCCTGCCGGTTCCGGACACAGACAAAGCCCCGCCCATCTAGGCGCTTCTGGCTTCTGATTGGTTAAACAGTGGGCCGTAATGTCAGTATTAAAAGGTCACCGTAAAAAACTAATAGTTATGGTAATAGCGCATCCAAAAACTTTTAAACTTCATAGAAACTCAATTTAGACAGAAAACAAAGCTACAGCTAAAGATGAAGATACTCTCAGTGTGATAAAGGACTTCTAAAAATGGCGCTCGCAGCGCCTTATTGCATTTCAGATCAACATTAAAGACCATTTCTGACACACATTTGAATTATTTACTTTACTGAATTAAACATAACACCAATCTAGGCTATGCACAGAAAAAAATAAATTCACATAAAAAAAATTACAGAACCGTTTTCAGCCAAATGGAGCCACCTATAGTAAAAAGTCCTCATGCTAAAAAAAGCATTATTCTGTCTTGTATAACTACGACTCATGCTTTAATGTGTATGTTTTGGATGTTAAAGCTAAATATTTATAGTTATTTCTTTTTAAATTAACATATAACTAGGAGTCAAATAATGTAGTGGATTAAAAAGTAGTTTACAACATTTTCCCCTTAATTAGCAGACAATATACTCCAGTACCTCAAATATGTACTCAGTACAGTGCTTTGACTTACTTTCTCCATACTGACCATATGAAATAGAAAAGAAAAATTGAATCACAAATTTAAATCAGTAACAGCTAAAAAAAAAGACCTCCTATTAACATAAACCACCTGTATTATTTTTATTCATGAATGCAACTGCAAGCTGTCTTATAAAAGAAATGAAAGAGTTCTCACCCAAACGTCCCCAGCCTGTTGTTGGCTGAACTTTTACTCTCTCCGTAAAGGTGGAACCGGTTCTGACCTGCTGGCTCTGACTGTGTTTTATTGGAACCCATTCCTGCCCTCTGCTGGGGACAACGCCTCATCTCATTAACAACTACTACTTCAGCGCCAAGTTTTGGGCTTCAAACCTGACTTTCCCAACACGCAAGCCCCCTTCTCTCTAAGTGAGTGAGTGTGTGTGTGTGTGAGTGAGTGAGCGTGCATGGAGGTTAGTGGATGAGTGTGAGTGACTGAGTGAGTTTGTCTTTAAGGGTCTTTAAGGGAGTAAGTGTGTGAGTAAGTGTGTGTGTGTGTGTGTGTGTGTGTGTGTGTGTAATTGTGTAAAAGAGTGAGGGAGTTGGTGTGTGAGGGAGTAAGTATGAGTAAGAAAGTGGGTGTCTTAATGTCTGTGTGAGTAAGAGTGAGCGTGAGAGAGTGTGTGTGAGTGTCAGTGTGAGTAAGAGTGAGCGTGAGAGAGTGAGAGTGAGTGTGTGTGTGTGTGTGTGACTGAGTGTGTGTGTGTGT
>NC_048421.1:1591654-1622370 GCF_013103735.1 Etheostoma cragini | reverse complement strand
GTGTGTGTGTGTGTGTGTGTGTGTGTGTGTGAGTGACTGAGTAAGAGTTAGTGTGTGTGAAAATTTGTATAGCAACTCAAGATTGCTTTTTGTCTTTATTAAATTTAAGAGAATATTTATATTAATGCTATTTGACTCATTTATATTTGTCAGTTTTTTTAAGCATTTGTACCAGTTTTTAGCTACGTTTTTACAGACTTGAAAAAAAAAACAAAAACTTGAGTTGACGTGTAATGAAGGTGCTTAATAAATTAAATAATACCTAATAAAACCGTGGTAAAGACACAGGTGGACGCCGTGGAGCAGATTAAAGCCTCTTTAATTCAACGACACCAACATTTCACAACATGATTCCAGATGTGCAGACAGAGACATTACAACAGAATAGAGGAGATGCAGTTTTTCTTCTTAATTTTCTTGGATTTCTTGGCTTTTTAAGTGCGAGACAGCAATTCTTTATATCTGTGAGCTGTTATTCTTAACATATTCCTCTCACTTCCCAGCAGTGTGAGCCGTAAGCAGCCCCCCCCCCCCCCCCCCCCCCCCCCCCCCCCCCCCCCCCCCCCCCCCCCCCCCGAGCGGTTTTCCAGCATCCCGACACAGAGTGTGTATCTCCAAAGAACCGTTCATCATCTGATACGTGTGGTCACATGTTGAGTTAAGGGATGAGGTACGTCCCTAGCTCCTGAATCAAAACAACCCCAGGTACCCCCCAAGTCCCAACCCCCCCCCCCCGACCAACAGCGCCGTGCTCTGAGAATACAGTGTGTGCAGTGAGTAATAAAGACTACCCCGCCACCCCGTTTACACTTGAACATAAACAAAAACACTGAAAAGGGATAAATGTCGATAATCAATGCACAACCCTGCCCAGTAGAGTTCAGCTGCATTTAAGGCCGCCTCCGTTCGCGTCGGCAGTCGTGCACTCACCAAACTATACGAGCACATGCAAGACTTCCAAGCTTCTCCGTCAATGTTTCAACGAAACACACGAATGCAGTGGTTTAAGTCGAGGCCGACGCGTTTCTTTATCTCAGAATCAAACGCGCTCAGTACGCGCCAACGAGAAGTCTCCCATTGTGTCGCTTCGAAATCTGCGTCCAATTTCTTATAGTTCCATTTTAAAGCCCTAGTCTCGAGTACTAACTGCAGCTAAATTGATAAAGAGTACATTTCCGCTTATAAAGCCTCATTATAAACTGAAGCGAGCGTAACAAACACAAAGCCCTTCGATTCTGAACCGTTATAAAAACTTCTGCATAAAATACAATTCCATAGATTGAGATATTACTTTGGTCCCCTTCCAGTAATCTGTCTTCATTCATGTATACTTCTTTACTTTCTCCTCCTTCTTCAATTAGAAAAATAGATCCTAAATCAGGACTATCATTAATTTGAACAGTTCCTTACAAAAATAGCATTTTATCTTGTTTTGTTGTTTTTTTTAATCCCAGAGAACGAAAAAAATGAAGCAAACAAAAAAATTTGGCCCAAAAAAACAAACTGTGTGTGTTTGTCAGCATGGTGATTGTCCCGAGTTTACTGGCTTGTGTGTGTGTGTGTGTGTGTGTGTGTGTGTGTGTGTGTGTGTGTGTGTGTGTGTGTGTGTGTGAAGACTGCATAGATTGTCAATGTTAAAGAGATCAGACTATCACAGGACTGAACTCTGTAATCGGATTTGTGTCTCTAGTTTCAATCAACTCTCCTATTTTTGTGTTCTTCTCCGTTCAGTAGGTACAGTGACGTGAGTGTGTGTGTGTGTGTGTTTGTGTCGGCCTATTTATGATGCAGTTCTAAGGAGTCGAGTGGCTCGGCTTTCACTCCGGCTTGGGCTCGGGGGCCTCGCTCTTGGCCTCGCTCTCCTCGTCGCTCTCGATGCCGGTGCGGGGAACGGTGCGGCGCACGGTGAACGGGAGGTCGTTACGCCTAAAAAACAACAACAACAACAACAACAAAAACAGAGAGAAAGAAGCATTTAAATCACAAAAGTTACACAACACCTCAGGTTTTGTTTTACACATTTGAAGAGTTAATGGAAAGCGTAATAGAAGAATCCCGTTGACTGCGTTCAAAATCTATTGGATTGTAATGCTTGAAATAATGGGATTGTTATTTAAAAAGGGAACCATGCTGCAGTTTGGTTTATTTTCAGTCTCAGGTGAGACAGTCTCAATTATTATACATATACGTACGTATTTTAAATAGATTTCCTGTATGTCAACAGATCTGCTACAACTCTATGTAGAATACCAGATAACAATGAAAGGATGCCCCCCCCCCTTAGTCCGTTAGTCGGCTAATACGGTGACTTGCATTGGTTTACACACCCATGCTGAAAAGAATTTAAAAAATCTTTTGGAAATTGATCTTGTCATGTCTTAATAAAAAAAAAAAAAATATTACTCTGAATGAATAATTTATTTATTTAAATAAATGTTAAATTCCCATAGAGGCAGACAGGTTTTTATTATTAAAGACCAGTTATGACATGGATCAGGATTACTATGCATTCTGATAAAGGTCCCTTGGCCTTCGGAATTAAAATAGAGAAAAAAAGAGAGACTGTCGATATAATCAACCAAATCGATATGTCGACAAAATCATGCAACGTGGCGCCAGCCCTAGACTCCGCAGTCCCCTTTCCCTTTTACCTGAGCTTGCTCTTGAGGGTGGAGACCTCCCGGTTCATGGCGTCTGCCGACTCGGTGGCGTCCTCCAGCTCCCTCTGCAGTTTCCTTCGGTTGGCGTTGGCTCTCTGGGCCTCTTCCTCCGCCTCCTCCAGCTGCCGCTTCAGCTGCTTCATGCGAGAGTTGGCCTTGTCCACCTAACGTTACACACACAAAGATAACAAGTCAGACGTGCAGAACAAAGAACTCTCCTGCAACGGGGATTCATTTAAAAGTTAAGAAGAAAAGGTAGGTAAGTAAACTTTATTTATAACGCACCTTTCACAGACAAGAAGGGTCACAAAGTGCTTTACAGTAAAAAAAATAAAACAAAACAGCAACACATAAAATACTAAGTCATATTGCTAGTTAACAGCTCGTCTAAAGAGACGTGTCTTGAGGTGTTTTTTTAAAGGTTTTCCACAGAATCCAAGGCTCTCAAAGCTAAAGGGAGAGAGCTCCAGAGCCTTGGAGCCGCCACAGAAAAGGCTCGATCACCTCTGGTTTTAAAACCTGTTCTGGGGACCTGTTCTGGGGTTCTGAGTTAGAAGGTCTTGGTCTGAAGACCTCAGAGAGAGACCAGGACTGTGGGCGTGCACCAGATCCTGGATGTAAGCAGGAGCTTGACCATGCAAGGCTCTATAAGTAGAGATTAAAACTTTAAAATTCACTCTAAAACCTCCTGGTAGCCAATGGAGAGCCTTAAGCACCGGAGTAATGTGGGTCTCCTGCTGGTCTCAGACTAAAGTCTTGCTGCTGCATTCTGTACAACTTGCAGTTTGTCCATGGATGATTTGTTTAAACAAGTGTACAGTACGTTGCAATAATCCAAACGTGAAGAAATAGAAGCATGAACAAGCATCTCCGTCACGTTTTTAGAGACCACAGATCTGATCGTAGCGATGTTCCCGAGATGGAAAAAACAGGAACAAACCACAGATTTCACATGACGGTTAAAACACAGATTTGTCAAAAATGACACCCGGATTTTGCACAACATCCCAGTCAGAGAGAGATAGAGTGAAAAGATGGGAACCCCTCTGACCTGGTCCTTATACTGCTCCGTGTTGCGTCTCTCGTCGTCCACCTGCAGGATGACTTCCTTCAGCTTCTTCTCGGTGCGTCTCACGAGCTTGGTGGCGCCCTGCCTCTCCCTGAGTCAGAACAACAACATCAGACCAAAACACACACACCAAGTCGCGTACTGAAGGCTCGTTGAACCTGGTGGCCGAGGAACCATTTGGATCCTCTGCTTGTGGAAAAGTAGCAATACTGCAATATCAAAATGCTCCATCCTTCAAGTGTTATTACTAGACTGTATTCTAGGAATCAAGAGTACTCAAAAGATCCAGAGACCGTGCGGTTGTGTCGAGACGTGGACGCTGCACGTTCCTATTGTAGCTCGTCACAATTATTTGATTAGATCGTAAGGGGAGTTGTATCGTTACAGTGCATCCTATATTGCTCTTATGTTTTGTTTAAGGTGCCGTAGGTAAGACTTATAAAACTAACTTTGTCATATTTAATGAAACTGAATTTATAAATTACCTGCATAATGTGTGTGTGTGTGGGGGGGGGGGGTTAACTGCCTGTCAATCATTGCTCATGCATTCCTTCTCCCACGTGGGGGGGAGGGGCCTAGCAGAAAGGGAAGGAGGGGAGGGGGTACCGAGATCTTCACAATCCTACCTTCGGCACCTTTAATCGCAAGTTAATGGCACACTTTTGTATCGTTCTAAATAGGGATATTTTTCAAGATTTTAATGCACAAGCGGTGTTTGCGACTGGATGTACTCCGGCGGTTACTCAGTACACGGTGGCAGTACACGCAAATAACGTGAGTCTTGTGGAGAGAAGCATCTGGAAGAGCTTTGAAACTGAACCCGCCTTTCAAAAGACCTTTTTCTTTATCCATTTCTGCTGCATCGCTTCTGGATGTCCCAAACTACGGAGCGACCCGAGGCCTAGATTTGTGCGTTCATTGCGTCAACTCGTTTTTATCTCGTTCATTTGTCCCCGTTTCTTGTAGATGAATAAATACAAACAGGAGCACTGACTGTTAGATGCTCCTTCTTTTGGTGTCTAACTGAATTATATACCTGTCAGCCAATCAAAAACCCAATCTGTTTTTATCTGTCTGTATATTTCCCACCAAAAAAAGGAACAAAGATAAGCCGATTATTTTATTAGGATACATCCTATTAAATGTAGATGTCAACTTTATCATTTAAAACCTTTTTTTTATCCATTTCTATTCAAGAACCTTTGTTCCTGACTGCCCAAACTACAGAAGACCCGAGGTCTGAATCCCAGAACGTAAGTGTGTGTGTGTGTGTGTGTGTGTGCCTTTTAATTGCGATGGCTGGGGCTTTCACCTGGTCTCCATGTCCAGCTGTTCCTCCAGCTGAGCGATCTTGGCCTCCAGGGCGGCCATGTTGGCCTTGTACTTGGACTTGACGGTCCCCTCGAGCTCCTGCAGCTTCAGCTTCAGCTCCTTGTTCTGACGCTCCAGCTGGCAGCGAGCTCCTTCCACGCGCTGGCAGGTGCTGCGCTCCGCTGTCAGCTCCACGTTCATCTGGTCGGTCTGAAGAACAGAAAAAACTAAGTTGGACAGGAACGCTCCACTACGACTGGGGATGGATCGATATGATGAATCAACATTTAAGGACTTGAAATCCAACCATTAATTACTTAAACTAGGGCTGTGTGATTAATCTAAATGTTAACTGGAAAAAAAAAATGTATGTTGTACATTATATTTTACAAGTAAACTCTTATTTTGCCTTGTGTTCTGAATGAAAAATTCTAAATGTTTTTCATTTTTTAAGATTTAGAGACTTAGAGAGATTTTAGAGAGTTCTTTAGAGATTTTCTTGGGCGTTTTAGCCGTTATTAGACAGTACAGCTGGGAGGGAACATGCAGCATATGGCCAGAGGTTGGACTCAAACCCTGAGCTGCTGCGTCGAGGACTGAGCCTCTGCTCTACCAGGTACCAGGTATCTACCCAGGCGCCCAGTTCAAGGAGTTTTCATTGTTGATTTGTTCACGGTTTGTAATCTTTAAAAACATTTGATCACAAAAAAAAAAAGTTGTGATTTCAATATTCAACAAAATTATCGATAGTTTTTTTTCTTCCATAATCCTGCAGCCCCGCCACACATGGCAATGAATCAATGCTTCTTTTCTTTCTATCTATCTATCTATCTATCTATCTATCTATCTATCTATCTATGACGGGGCGGGTGTATGCTCGTGTCCACAGACCTGCAGCATTGCTTTCTTCAGCCGGTCGTTGGTCAGCTCCGTGTTGCACTGCTCCTCCTCCAGCTCCTCCTCCAGCTGAGCGATGCGGGCCTCCAGACGTCTCTTCTCCTCCGCCACCAGAGCGCTGAGGGAGCGATGGAACACAAGGTCACCTTAAGTCGGTTTTATTTATCTTGAGGCAGCGGGAAGTGATCAGTGACCAACAAAAACATGTTCTAAAGTCAGAAAACGCAGCATTTTTGTTATTTTAACACCTGCTTCACCTTGTGGAGTTTACGCCTAGGCACACACACACACACACACACGCACACGCACACGCACACGCACACGCACACGCACAAGATGCGCTTCACGTTGTGTGCATAGATTATTAAAATAGGGCTCCAAACCTACATAAAAGCTTGATTAAATTAAAAAAATGTTTTCTGCATTTGAACTAATATACCTTTGTGGCACGCCACTGTTGGTAGTGCAAAGGAAATTAAATTTAAAAAAAGGTCACAAGATACAAAAGCGGTCAACAACGGGTGATGCACATTTTCCTTGAGTTGGACAGATGTCTTACTTCTTGCTGGCCTGACCGTTAATCTCGTCCTGCAGCTCGTCTCTCTCCTGCTGGGCCTGTCTCTTCACGCGCTCTGCTGCCGCCAGCTCCTGCACAGGGACCAATGAGAGAGGAGAAATCAGTTTCAGTAAGCCACAGGGGGGGGGTGGGGGGGGGGAAATAGCGCAGCAAGGCGTGCGTGCGGACCTCCTGCATCTGGAGCATGTCGGCCTCCATTCCCTTCAGCTTCTTCTCCGTCTCCTTGCTCTGAGCCAGGATCTCCTCTCGGGACATGCGGGTGTCATCCAGCTCCCGGATAAGATCCTTCATCTGGGCCTGCGGGGGTCAAGAAGAAACCAGTCACACTGAGTCAGACGCAGTGGGGGAACAAGTATTCAGATCCTTCACTTAGTAAAAGTACTAATATCACACTGTTAACATACAAGTTAAAGTCCTGCATTGAAAAGTAATCAATGCAGGACAATCCTCCCATTTTAGAAAGAGTAAAAAGGACCCAAACAGTCTCAGCTGGACTTTTAGGACGTTACATTGTTGGCTAGTTTCATTTATAATAAAACATCAGATTTTATGAAATACATGTGTTTTGTGTGCAAGAATCTTAATGTGTAAAGTAACTATAGCTGTCAGAAGAATGTGAAGTAAAAAAATACAACATTTCTCTCTGATGTGTTGTAAATGTAGAAGTAGAATGTCCCATGAAGAGAATAGTCTCAAGTTAAGTAGCTTAACATACACTACGTTACCCTTGTGTTGTCGTCGACTGTGCAACTTATTGTTTTTCTGGGTCAAAATGTAACTTTTAAGGTTTTTTTATTTAAGGATTTAGTCAATTTTTTCCAATATTTCTGTCCATTTTTTTCCTACGCCTTTTGATGTTTTTATGGGCTTTTTCACTCACGATTTTGAAGCTTTTGCAGACATTTTTCAATGTTCTTTCATAATAAATATTTTTTTAATGCTATAAAGTTGTATACAACATCAAAAGTTCAAGAAAGCAGAAGGCTGATCATTTATTTTACTTGTGAAGAGCGTTGTGTGGAACAATCCACTTTATTTTTCTGAAAATTTGATTGAAAGAAACCCACTTTTCTTTTTTTAAATGGGTCAAGTTTGACCCAAGGACAACACAAGCGTAAAGTAACTGTACTACAGGGAGAAGTCCACACGGCTGGTATTTAAACCCTTCAGACGTTGCATTGAAGACATGTGGACGAGGACTCACCTGGAGTTTCTTGAGCTGCTTCAGGGCCTCGTCGCGGTTCTTGTTGGCCATGTCGATGCCCGCCTCCAGCTCCTTCAGGTCCAGCTCCAGCTTCTTGCGCCCGGCGACGGCTGCAGAGCGCTGCTTCCTCTCGTCCTCCAGCTCCATCTCCATCTCCCGCACCTGATGGATGCACGCTGTAGTTCAGCCACGCCCCCGTAACCCAGCAACAAGAAACTGCACCCACATGCTTTACACCCCGAGCAGTGTTTCAGCCCGACCGCGGCAATAGAATCACATTGAAATCTTAGGATATTGAACCTTTGCATGTTGCATGCTCATATTCAAATGATTGTCAAGGTGGAAAATAACAAAGCTCTGACTTTTGTACAAAACTGAAAGCATACGGATCGAGTAGAAAGTGTTTGTTTTTAAAACTGCCCCAAATAGTCGATTAGTCAACTAATCGGTTGTTTTGGTCTTAGTCGAGTAAGATTTTAATCAAAAGATTGCTTTTGGCTCAAAACTCTACTTAAAAAACAGAACGTAGCAATGTAAATGTAGCCTAAATCCACTGATTAGTGGACAAAACCATTTGAGTGTTAGGTTACGTTCACAGGCCTGTCGTTTCCAGAACAACATCAAAACATGGCGTCGGAGGACAGCCAGTTAAAACGTTTGACTGGCTGTTCCCCGAACCCTTAGTAGGATTTCAATTTCCTTGCAGGAGTCATCGAAAAAAGGACTAATACAGAAAATGTTAAGTCTAGAAAAAGGCTTTCTGTTTTGACAGACAGCCTTTTATATGAACATATCCTCAGTAATCTAAGATGTTCGCTCTGTTTCTCTGTAACCAAACACTTCTCTATATACAGATTGTCTAGCAGTGTAGAGCCAGCTGCCCAAAGACAGCAGAAATGTAAGATTTGCCTCGTTCTCCAGCCTGTACGGACCTGTTTGACCAGGGACCTCTTCTTCTCCTCGCCCATCTCGTCGCGTCCCGCCAGGTCCCTCTCGTACTGGGCCTTCATGGCCTGCATGTTGACCTCCAGACGCAGCTTGGCGTCCTCGGTGGCCTGCAGCTCGTCCTCCAGCTCCTCCAGCTGAGTCTTCATCTCCTCCAGCTGCTGCTCCATCGCACGCTTGGACTTCTCCAGCTCGTGGACCTGTGAGACCGGGGGAGACAGATTTGGGATGAGACCAGTGGTGTGAACCAGGGTCGGCGGGTGCAGTGCTATGTTCCCGTTTCTTTCACAATACATGGGTGCGAAATTAGATTTCCTAAAGTCTAGAATTATTGCGATTTGATAGAATTGAATATTGTGATTTTTTTCCTCCTTTAACAAAAACTACAGTTGAATAATACACATATCGTATATACAGAAAATAGGTGAAAAATTGAATTTCTTTAACCATACATTGGATTTTATAAAATGTCCCCCCCCTTAGTATGATCAGACGACCCAAACACACCTCTGAAACACACGTTTTGTTAGACTTACACTCTTGCCGACGTCGTCCTTAGAGGATACCAGGTCCTCCATTTCAGCCCGCAGGAGTTTGTTGTTGCGGTCCAGTTCCTCCTTGGTGTCCATCAGAGAGTCCAGCTCCCGGGTCAAAGCCAGAGCCCGGGTGTCCTTCTCACGGGCCTCTGCTTCGGCCCGGTCCCGCTCCTCTGCATAGCGGGCGGATATGGTCTTCTCCTCCGCCAGCATCTAGACAAGGCCGGGAAGACAGGGTCAGCTCTTCGTTCTAAAGATCTCAAGTCTAGAAAGTAAGGCTGTGCAAGTGATAGTTATAAAAATAAAATAAAATAAATGTCTCCTAATAATCACTTAAGCAAATTTGCACGTTATGTTTTGCAGGTACACCTTTCTTATCATGTGTTCTGAATGACAAAAAATTAAGTATGATGAAACATCTTTCCAAAGTCAGTTAGTAATTGTTTCAGTATTGATCTATATAATCGTGATTAGAAATTTTTCTATAATTGAGCAGCCCTACTATGAAGATTAAAGAAGAGACACACACACACACACACACACACACACACACACACACACACACACACACACACACACACACACACACACACACACACACACACACACACACACACGTGCTCTCACACACACACACAGTCACAGACTTGCGCTCTCACACACACACACAAACAGTCACAGACTTGTGCTCACACACACACAGTCACAGACTTGCGCTCTCACACACACACACACACACACACACACACACACAGTCACAGACTTGCGCTCTCACACACACAGTCACACACACACACACACACACACAGTCACACACCTGGTCAAACTTCTTCTGCTTCTTCTCCAGGTTGGAGACGATCTGTCGGAGGTGGTCCTGGTCTACCAGCAGGTCGTCCAACTCCTGCTGGACACGAGTCTTGGTTTTGTCCAACTTCTCGTAGGCAGAACACTTCTCCTCCAGACGCAGGCTCAATGCCTCCATGTCCCGCTGAAGCCTCTTCTTCCCCTCCTCAGCAGCCTCCAGGCAGCCGGAGTCCTGCTCCACCTTCTTCTTCATTTCAAGAAGCTATAAAAGGAGAGATGTGGTGTCAAAAAGGGGCTTCAGGGAGCATGTGGTGAAAAGGAATATTTACATCTGGAAAGCCAAATACAGATTTCAATGCCAAGCAGCTATTCCTTAACATTTTTTCCTGACTTTATCCTCTGAGCTTAAGCCGATCCCTGGTAGTTAATTCTTTGTTTATTGAGCATTAACATCGGAAGTTACAAGTTCCCAAAGTAACGCACAAAAAAGCAAAATTAAAATGAACACATTTGACTTTTTACTGCCCCCCCTAGACAAGTAATGCTGTAGCTGAATCGAGTTTCTAAGCTGCTGGTCTAAACGTCTCAGGTTATTAGCAGACAGTGTGAGGGACGTGTTGATATGTGTGTGTGTGTGTGTGTGTGTGTGTTTCCGTACCTGAGCCTGAACAGTTTGCAGCTGCTTCTCCACATTTCTCTTTGCCTCTTCCTCCTCCTCCAGCTGTTCCCTCAGGTTGTGCTGTTCGTCCTCCAGCTGACGCAGACGTGTGCTGTTGGCCAGTTTCTGCCGTGTCTCTTCCTGGAGCAACTCCTGTTGTGAAAACATAGCCATGGAAAAGTGAATTATAAGAAGCAGACAATTTGATAACTATTTACCAAAAGAGTTTGGAAATCTCAGCAATTTTCCTCATCAGTCACCTGACATTCTGTAAGAAATGTTTGATTAAAGTCATCATTTACAAATGAAAAGTTTACAGCCAATTAAACAAACAAAACTAGGGATGGAACAATATGAAAATGTAACCTCACCGTTATAGTGACCAAAATTATTATACTCTCTGTATTTTTATAAGTGTGTTCAATGCCTTTAGCAACAACTTCTTTCCTGCACGTTCTGCAGACAGGATAACGATGTTCAATCAACTGTCCTTCGGCATTCTTATAATAACCAAAATATGCCCATGCAAGGGCCCCGCCAGGAATATTGGGCCCCATGACAACAAAAATAATCTAATTGGGTTAGTTTAATAACTTTATATTAGTTTTTACCTATTTTTTGGCGCCCCTGTCAGTCTCGGGCCCTTGAAATTGTCCTAACGTTTCCCCCTATACGGCGCCCCTGTGCCCATGCTAAAGACCTAGTCCTCCTAGAGGGCTGATAAATGTCCTGAGCGCTGTCCTCTCCTAGGCTACGCAGTGCGCCTAAGTTTTCAACTTCAGGAGACTCAGGAGAAGCTGGGAAGGATTAAACCCTTTGTGTCCACACCACGGTAATCCAGCGTGATAATGATATTTTAACCAAAAACGGTGATTGTTATCCACATTTTTTATTGTGGTTTACGTTACATCCCAAATAACATGACGTCCCTAATAACAAGACGTCCCTAATAACAAGACGTCCCTAATAACAAGACGTCCCTAATAACAAGACGTCCCTAATAACAAGACGTCCCTAATAACATGACGTCCCTAATAACAAGACGTCCCTAATAACAAGACGTCCCTAATAACATGACGTCCCTAATAACACGTTTGGCCCTTGATGAGAGCGTTAAAGAACTGGCACAGATCATATTCAGAGCACAATTTGAATCATGCAATAAAAAGTGAATTAATCCCTCTCCTTTTTCATTATAAAACACAAAAAGGCCTTAAAACAGATTAGACCAGACAACTGACTTTAGGGACTTCATCGAACTTTTATCATTTAGGCCACAGCCCTTTTTTTTTAAAATAAATTATGCTATGTCTCAAGTGCCATTACAGGATAGATGAGGTTATGGATTTGAAAGTTTTCCTCCCTTAAATTGTATTCAAGACAGCAGGTTCCCTTCCTGTATTTGGGTCTAATAGCGTTCTTGCACCGTCCCAAGTCAGCGACGATGCGCTCCAGGATTCGGTTTGAAAGGACCGGCTGTGATAGAAACCTTAGACCATGGGAGTTTTTATCCCTTTAACATACGGGAGGGGATGAACAGCATGTATGTCTGTGTACCTGAACATCCCGCAGCGAAGACTCCACAGCAGAGCAGTCTTTTGTTGCCTTGATGGACTTGCTCTCCACGTCATTCAGCAGACCGGTGACGTTATCCAGCTCCGCCTAAGGACAAAAGACAACACGTCATCTACTTACAGTTCAATATGCATGCCCAGAGTATTCATTGCATGAACAGTCAGTTTATAAAGATTCTGATTTCGCATATGGCAAAGTTGTTGCATAAAAGTAACCCTCTGACCACATGCCTAGGGTTACACAAACCTGAAGTTTTGCGATTTTCTCGGCCTGTTCCAGCCTTTGGCGCTCACTCTCTGAATGTTTGACCAGCAGCTCCTGGACCTGGCCTTCGGCCTTCTTCCTGCGATGCTCCGACTCTCCCTTACCCTGCATCAGGGTCTGCATCTCGATGGCCAGCTCGTTCCTCTCAGACTCCAGAGCCTGCTTGGCCTTCTCCATGGACACTTTGTTCTGCAGGATAGGAAAAGCATTAATGGTTTCCTCAGTCAAAAGACAAATGTAGGAGGAATCAAAGCAGTTTGGATTAAAAAAAAAAAAAAGCTGTGACGATCATTTACCCTCTTAGCCTGCTCCAGCTGCTCGTTGAGCTCGTCGAAGGCCTGGCTGTGTTTCTGTCTCATCTCAGCCAGCTGGAGTTCGTGAACTTTGGCCTCTTCTTCCAGAGTCTTTTTAAGATGCGTCACCTCCGTCTCCCGCTTGGCCCTGAGAAGGGAGAGTACAGGTTAATCTTCTTGCAGGGTTAAACAATAAGGGCCCCCGACACACCAAGGCGCCCATCGACCATCAGTCCACGTTGAGCCGTCGGTGAGCGACCGTCGCCCTAGTTTATGCGCTGTGTCATGCAGAGTCGCAGCGCGGTAACCTTCACCTACAACGGTTTTTGGCCAATTCAACATGTTGAATGTCGGCTGAAAACAGTAGTGAGGAAAGCAAAAAAAATACAAAAAAACTACTATGAGAGGCAAACGAAAGGCTCTTCTTATTTTTCATCATCTTATAACATGCCGAACATTACATTTGATTTGACAGATTGGAGAGGAATAACTGTTTTTTACATAATATGTCCATAAGATGGCAAATGAGATAGACATACTTTAGTTGGTGTATTTATTTCAACAATAACATGTCTTTTTAAAGTTCTCAATTTATATAAGCGCCAGTGAAATTGACTTTGTGCTAGTGGAATTTTTTTGTATTATTATTACTTCAGGACAATAAAAAAATTAAAAAAGTTAAACCCTTTCTTGTGTCAGGATGTATAACAGACGCAAACCTCCATCCTCCTCCAACCGTTGTAGCAGCATGTAGACGAGTGTCCCTACCTGAGTTCCTGCTGAGCGGCGGTGGAGTCCAGCGTGTCCTCCAGCTCCGTCTTCAGGGCCTCCAGCTCTTCTCCCAGGTCCCGGCGGTGTTTCTCCGCCTTGGTGCGAGCCTGCCTCTCCAACTCCAAATCCTCCTGCAGCTCGGAGAGCTGAGCCTCCATCTCGCGGATCTTCTTCTGGGCCAGGTTCTTCTGCGCCGCCTCCTCCTCGATCCTTCAGGGAGGAAAAAAAGTCAGCAGGAATCAGTAAATGGGGATGGGAATCTTTGGTTTAACTACAATAACCTGCAATACTTCTGACTGATGAACTGCTTTTAGGGTAACAATGGCTAACAATTACTAAAAACAAACAAGAGTCCTTCACTAGTGCTGCCCCTAATTAGCCGGCTAATCAGTGTTGTTTTGGTCTCAGTCGACTAAGCATTTCCTTAGACAATTAGATATTTTTTATCTTTTTTAAAATCAGGGTACCCTTAGGATTCTTCAAGTTAAATTTAAGACTTTTTATTACCACCTAGGTTGAAATTGAATGCCAACTTTACGGCCTTATGGAAAATAAGTGTGGATTTTAAAGCTAAAAAAAAAAAAAAAAAAAAAAATCTTAACCAAGTAACATTAACTGAATTTCATTTAACATTTCTGTGAAGTGTGTTTGTACTCTAATAACATCTAATCAATTTGTTGCAGTTAATCCTATGAAACTAAAAGTAAATTACATTAAGCACACAAAGTTATCCGAACAAAATATATATTTTAACGACGTGAACGCATTTATTTACTCAAAAAAATAAAACAAACTGTTGTACTTTTAATATCTTATTTTTTAGAATATAAGACTTTTCTAATACTTTTAAGACCTTGCAGGTTCATGCTAAATTATGAGCACATCTCTGGTAAACACAGGATTTAAAAGTGGTGCTTTTCCAGGATTCTTTGTGGAGGTTGGAGCTCGATTGATTCAACACATCAATTAGTCCACAAAATCATATGAGTGTTAGTCCACTAAGGCTTAGTCGAGGACTCTATCCTTTACGGACCTGCCCAGAGCTGCCTGAAGCTCTTCCTCCTAGTCGACAAAATCCATATGTTATGTATAGTGTCAAATCACATCAGTGGTTATCTCAGGATCATTTACAGATAGGTCTAGATCACACTCTATAATATACAAAGAGCCAACATTTGGTACCTTGGAAATCCAGAGTTCTCACAAGAGCACAATTTGAATTTGCTCAGCGAGTTACTCCGGCATCGAGTAACGCTGCTCATCAACTATACCATTGTAGCCGAGTTGCACCAATCACATCAGTGTATCTGATGTAGGCGGGGCCAGAGGGGAGCTAAACAGATGAAGATAGTTTATTCTACCAGTTAGCTCTCCTGGGAGCTAAGCATAGGGGGCTCTGCATCCGTCACCCCGTGTGTTGTTGTGACTGGTCGTAGCGTTATCCCTGAGACGGGAGACTTCATTACACGATGCCAGACCATTAATCTTTCGGATGTGGGTGTGTATTTCCAGGCTGATCATTTGGTGTGACAGTGAGTGAGTGTTAGTCGACGAAGGCTTCCTTTAGTGGCAGACAGCCCTCTCCTTTACAGACCTGGCCAGAGCTGCCTGAAGCTCCTCCTCCTTCTTGGCCAGTTGGGCGCGGAGCTCAGCGATCTGGGCCTGCAGCTCAGCGATCTGGTCGTGGATCTCATTGAAGTCGCCATCCAGCTTGCGTCGGTTCTTTTCCAGCTCCTGCCGCTGCTTCTCCTCCCTGCGCAGGCGGTCTGACAGAAGAAAGGGAAACAAACACGAGTTTAGAGGGAGGTCAAGACAGAGATGCCAAACGTTGGAAACTGTGGTAACACCATGTGCTGTTAGGACCAGTGGAAACTTTCCAAGTACTCATTTCTACTATGGTTGGAATCAATATCATCTGTACTATGGTTACTTACTTTTGCTATATTATTTATTTACATATTATTCTATTTAATGTCACATCACTTATTCATTGCAATATTTTTTGTACAATGGCCTCGTAACCTTACATAATAGCTTATAAAATGCCCCTTCACATTCCTTCAGTAATTTTTGCACATCGTTTGTTCCTTGTTGTTTTTTTTACTTTTAAATTAAAAAAAAACAAATACTGCTGTCAAAAGGGAATTATTCTCAGTTGGGATGAATAAAGTATTGTCTAACTATAGGTCCATCACAAGTGTATCAACATTCAAATTCCCTTTGTGTCAGCACAATGAAGGGTGCTTTACAAGTAGTATTGACATTTGAGAAGATGGCTATCGTGTCAGTGACTGTGTCCCCGTTGGGCGCTCCCTACCCTCCAGGTCGGTGATCATGGCCTCATGTTTGTTCTTGAGTTTCTGCAGGCTCTTGGATTTCTCCTCCTCCTCTGCCAGGTTGGTAGTGAACTCAGAGATCCTCTCCTCCATCAACTTCTTCTCCTGTACTCACAAAAAAAGAGGGGGGGGGGGGGGGGGGGGGAATAAGTATCCACAGAGATGACGCAACGTAACATTTGTTGCGCTGCTCTTTTTCAGAGCAAAACCCTTTAATTTGAGCGCAGTAGGAGCTAGCGCCATCTTAGGTTTGTCAATGCTCTTACACCAAAAAGATGAATAACTAGTCACATCTCCAGTGAAAGAATCCTGACCTTCATTAGTTTGTGGTTCTGATCATCGAGAACCATGACATCCTCTTCTATCTTCTTCATCTTGGCCTCGATGGTGACCTTCTCCAGCTGGAGCTTCTGCCTGGCCGCTTCCTCCTCGTCCAGCTGCTGCTCCAGGTCCTGAGAGCAGATACACCAACGACATGTGGTTTATCGCTCGATTACGCTGCAACTTAGGGCTAGCGTTGAATACTCTAATTCTGAATATATATTCGAAAACAGACATTTGATCATGAAAACGTATATTTGACGGCGAAGAAGAAGAAGAAGAAGAAGCCACTAAGGCGGCAACAAAAATGTTACCACAGAGACAACAAGATCCAGGTTGTTTATGACCAAATTTGGAATGGCTCAGTTAAAGAGAGAGAAAAGAGAGAGAGAGAGAGAGAGAGAGAGAAAAAAAAACGGGGAAAGAAGTGACAGAAAAGAGAGAGAGAGAGAGAGAGAGAGAGAGAAAAAAAACGGGGAAAGAAGTGACAGAAAAGAGAGAGAAAGAAAGAGAAAAAAGCGAGGGAAAGAAGAGAAAGAAAGACAGACAGAGATAGAAAGAGAGAAAGAAAGAAAGAGAGGGAAAGACAGAGAGAAACAGAGACAGAAAGAGAAAGAAAGAAAAAAAGGTACAAAGTGTTTAAGTTTAACGTGATGCATTTATTTTGCAATGTGTCGGTGTGTTTATCTTTTAAAATCCATATTTCTGTGTTGACATAAAGAAAACGGGTTTTTATTTCTCCCTTTGTAATGTTTTCCATCTTATGGACATAATGCGCAAAAATAGAAAATTAAATATATTCGAACCACTGTGTTTTTTAGAATAAGTATCGTGAGGTCATGTGCTGCAGCTTTATGTTCATATCACAGGGAGGGAACTTACGCTGATGTTTTGCTGCATCTTCTTTTTGTCAGACAGGAGCTGCGAGGCGCGCTCCTCCTCCTCCTCCACCCGGGCCTCCAGGTCGTGCAGGATCTCCTCCAGCTCCTGCTTCTTGGCCGCCAGGCGGGCTCTCATCTCCTCCGCCTCGGCACAGAGCTCCGTCTCCGCCTGAAGCTGCTCCTGCAGCGCCATCTTCTCCGCATTCAGCTGCAAGCACGCACACACACACACACACACATGACTTAAATCTCCCAAATATCAAAATCAAGGGTGAGCGCCACTCAGTCAAAACAAAGCATCTGTCATTCATTAATGAATATTACATGGAACAACAGGATGTTGGATAGGATAAATGGAGATCTATATCTCCATTTATCTATCATCTATCCATCCATAATATCTAGAACATAATACTATATATAATAATGTAAAACTTGTAAAATTATAAAAAACCTGACCCAACCTTAACTGTGTGTATTGATCTCAACTATTCATATCTGATTGTGTTTAGCATTCTTGTCACACACACACACACACACACACACACACACACACACACACACACACACACACACACACCTTAATGTATATGAATATAGGTTAAAGTATTGTATTTTATGCCCTTGCTGTGTTATGTAGGCAACCTTATGCTTTTTTTTATAAAAAGGGTTTACTGTATCTAATTTGTAGATTTAAGGACTCCTGTAATTGCGCTTATATCTTTTTCTTCTTCTCTTCCTTAGGTTAGATTCCTTCTATTAACCCCTCGGGGTTTTCTTTATTTCCCCTACACAATCTTTTTTTTTAAATGTTCTTGCATTTCTGTTGTGTTGGTTTTATTGTGCATTAAATTAAAATTTGATTTCAGACCAATTTTCTGACATGGAAATGGAAAGGACCGTAACAGGGACCGTGGTTTCTCAAAGCTCACCTGACTCTGTTTTTGTTCCATCTCTTGGAGCTGCTGTTCAGCATACAGATGCTTCTCCTTCACCTTGAACAGCTCATCGTCCTTGGCCTGCATCTCCTCCTCCTGCCGGCTGACTTGCAGCAAAGGCTTCACCTGAGGACATAACGTTAGAAAGAGGGGGAGTTAGAAAAGGGAAAACAAAGAGACAACAAGGCGAGGGTTGTGGAAAAACACCGTTGAGAAAACGTTGGCTGAGATGTTGCCGGACTGTGAGGTTCACCTTGGTGAAGAGCCTCCACCACTGCCAGTTCCTGAGTTTAAGATAAGCGGCACAGTTCCTCTGGATCACCTTCATCGCGGTGAGTTGCTGCTGTCTCCTGGTGAAAGCCCTGCAAAGCAACGTCAAGACACAGACTCAGACAATCGCACTTCATTTTAACGCAACAAACAAACTAAACTGGGCAAACTAAAGGCTGAGACAGCAGAAAAGGTCGTGTTCAAGTTTTGAGGGTGATGAGTTTGCTTAAATGTCTCTTGAATGATGTTCTAAATATTAGGGCTGGGTCTGGCCAATGATTTTCCAAATCAATTTTAATTCTGACTCACAAGGTGCCAATTCATTCGCAATCAATTTCAGTTTAAAATGCCAACTTCACTTGGATGTGAGAGACTGATCCGAGATCTTCAGCTGGAAATTGTACAAGCAAGAAGCAACCTTTGTTTACATTAGAAAGCAACATTTCTTTTTACTCTTGCCTAAACTCTAAGTTGTTGTCCATTAACCCGTCCTATTTAGTTTTTGTTTTCCGATTTGAGACAGTAACTTTTATTAAAAAGCAACACATGTAAAAAAAGAAAGAAAGAAAGATTCTTGTTCTAGAGAGAAAGATTTCTTCCCCCCACCCATACACCCAATGTGTGTTCTCTCCAGTAAACTGGGACTATAATTTGAGAGGATTGTACAATTACAAAACTTATCCTAATTGTACAATCCTCCCAAATTATGGTCTTAGTTCACTGGACCAGTAACTATATAGTGTAGGTTACTGTACATTCATGAAACAACAGGGAGAGGACACCTCAAAATGGTTTTTGACATTATAATTTGCTGGGGGGGGGGGGATGTGTACAGTGTGCATTAAGTTTATCACTTTATCTTCTCTAGATTTTAGAGTAAAATATTTCAGTGTCTTTCTTTTCAATGTCCATACATACAAGAGGAAGCAAAGAATATTTGGAAAGAAGCAAAGTATAATAAACAGCGAGAAATTGAACGGACTGAACGATAGTACAGTTACTAACCACTTCTTACCGGAAACCAATCTGCTCGCTTTTAATCCAAGATAAAGAACTTTTAATGCGTGCAAATTATTAGTAGCTTAACTCCTTGAATTTATAACTATGACGGTGACAGTTCGGAGTCGTGGTCACATAATATCTATTTTTAGGCTACGGACACATTCAGTCGGTCTGCTTTATCACACCGGCTGTGTATCTTACAAATAATGTGTTTAATTTGATCAAATTTCCATGTGAAGCTGCTGCTCACTCTGTATAAAGTACGAACAATGCGTGTTCTTTATCAATCACTGCATCAATCTGAATGACTTGAGCCTGGCTCGACCTCGTCGCTCCTCCTCGGCCTGGCCTGGCTGTCGTGAAACACACCACGCCGGGCTGCACAGATCAGACTAGGTCAAGTCTGGCTTTGTTGTTTAATCTGGATTCATAAATTATGCTTTTGTGAAACCCCTCGGCTATGAAGTGCCAAAGCAAGTCCATTGTCTTTTCTTACTTGCGGGCCACGTAGCCTCTGCACCAGGCCTGGAAACTGATGATGATGTCCGTGATCTTCATGTCTCTCTCCTCCTCCAGGTGAGCGAGGACTCCGGCCCTGAAGAAAACTTTACTCTGGCCGATCCGGTACAGGTTGGGATCCAGCTCCAGGCTTTTGATCTGACAGGACAGGAGATGAACTGGTCAGTCGCACTGCAGAGGGACTTTGTTATTGTGGGGGCTTAGCTAGAGTTTTGCAGAACGCCTACCATGAGCACACAGGCCTGCTTTCCATCCATGAAGCCCTTGGGGATAGAATTGGGAGTGAGGATCTCATACCTTGGGGAGAGGGGCACAGGATGGGATTTAAGTTATCTCTTTTCTTACACATAGCTACCAGAGAACAAGACAACCTGGTTACAGCGTTATTATTTCGTTACCTCTGTCTGAACTCCTGGAAGACGATGCGGTTGGGGAAGCCCTGTCTGCAGATACGGATCCCCTCCAGCACACCGTTGCACCTCAGCTGGTCCAGAACCAGGTGGGGGTCCAGTTTACCAGCCTGCGAAAGAAGAACATTTGCTGATAAGCAGTGTGGCAAAACACCGAGAAAGGCTTTATTCTACACAGTGGCTTATAGACCGAATCACCACGACGTTGCGCTAACACAAAGATCACTTTCTAGCAGAAAAATGTTTATTTCTATTTAACAAGAAATATTGTTAAACACGGGAGGTCCGACCTAGCCGACGTTTCTGCTGTGCTTACTTTATGAACTGTGTTGCTTTGCTAGAGTCTTTGATAAAACCAAATCTATTGATACGAACAGCAACATCTCACCGCCGGTCAGGCTGACGGCTGGTTTGGTTTCAGTTCTTAGTCTGTGGCCCAACGGGTACATGAGCTCTCCAAGATAACGTTAGCCAAAGTGCTGACAAATGAAAGCATCAACTCTCCTAATGAGTTGAGTATGTCCAGTACTTCCTCGTCCCTAGTTGGCTCAGTGTCGTAACATTTTATCTACGGGATGAAGGACGTTTTCTACCTGGAAGTTATTGTACACAAAACACTGTGATTGGGTCGATAGCAATTAAAAAAAAATAATAAGTTCTAGGAACTATGGGACAAAATTTAAGAAGAAAACTAGTAACTCAGCAGGTTTAGGAGGTTTTTGGTCCTCTGGGAAAGATCCTAATAGATGATACAGATAAACAGAAGTATTTCTGCGGTACCTTTTTCTCGTGGTTAGGGATGATGCAGCGGACAAAGTTGGGGTTTGTGTTCCTCAGCGTGGCCATGAGCTTGGACAGCTGCTCTTTGTACAGCTGGCCCACTGTGCGGAACATGCCCTTTCGGGTCTTAAAGGCACCGGGCATATCGGACATGCCAGACACCTTGTCCAGACCCACGATGCGGTCCACTGAGAGAAGAAACAAAAGAGAAAGGACAGAGAGAGAGAAAAGAGACACACACTATGTAAGAAGCTTGTGGGAATGGTTTTAATTTATTAATTTGAATATTGACCCAGGCAAACTCAAACCAAATGCATGTCACAAGGGAGAATGAATATGACCATTGTCTCTCCACTTCCTCTTGGAAAACAATACATATACCAGGAAAAAGTAGAGGCGGTTCATAACACCAGGACCAGTGAAACACCACACAAAACAGAGTGAAAGCTGACGGGAATCGGGGGCAGGATGACCGAGAGGAGTCACAAAAAGCAAGTGAAGCGTGGAGAGATTACACACCATGACGGAAACTAAAACAACTCAGTGCAGTGCATGTTAACTGTTAACACTGCTAGTGTGTAGCTCTGTGAGTGAAAACTACGTGTCACCTAAATTCAATATGTATGTGTGTGTCAGGAAGGTGGCAAACTCTGGCGGTTGCAGTGGGCATGTAATCTTTGTGGTGATTTAAAAACAAAAACAAAACAACACACCAAACCCATGCAGTATATACCCATCGCTGCAGTAACCATGACCAACACCAGGAGTCCCCAAACACCACTATTACACAGAGGGAGAAAAGGAGAGTTCAATGATAGAGCAACAAGTCCTAAGATGACACACTGCGCTGGTTAAAGTCACTGGAACCACTCACAAAATCTTTTTATCCATTGAAAAGTTGAACATTAGGAGAAATGGATGGAGAAATAAGCATGGTCAAACAGTTAGCAGGATTGTGGGGGGGGGGGAAAGTCTTAAATAAAGAAAATGGAAACCTTGTCACCTGAGTTTGAGTGTAGAAAAGGAAAACGCTGATAAAAATAGGCTCTCTGAGATTTCTGTACCTCTGAGACCCAGTAAAAGAAAGACATGACATACGAAATGGTGCCAAACAGAGGAAAGAAATGGATGGACACAACAAGTGGGATTTGAGAAGGTAAAAAACAAAAAAAGGTCCAAACACCAGACAATAAAAGAGAAAAAAAAAGCACCATGAAATGCAAAACATGAACCCAAACATTACATATATTCCCACAACGAGCCCCGCTCCCAGGGAAGCAGTGAGTCCCGGGTTACAGGTTAACGTCTGCCTCGACTCACCGTCACGCCACAGCTCAGAGACAAACTTGTCGGTGGACTGGTTGAGCAGCGAAGCCACGTTGTCATTCAAGGGGTCCATGTTCTTCATCAGCCACTCGTCCGCCTTGTAGTCCACCTGAGGAGTAACAACAGGCATTGAGACTGACTAACAGGCCGGCTACATAGCACGGATAACGCAGAGCGGATGTTCCAACGCTACACTTTCAATATAAATCAATGAAACTGGCGAAACCAGGCCTGAGAGCAGCATGTAAGTGGTGCATATGTACCGCCAATATTCGCTCTACAAGAGGAAAAATAGGACAGGTCTTTTACCCAGAAATGGATCATAAAGTGTCTACATTTCTTTTGAATTAAACTACAATATACAGGAAATGATCTAATGAGTGTATAGTTCGGTTTAAAAAGTTTCTATGTATTGTTCCCTGTCACCTGCGTCCACTGAGAACAGCAGACAATATATTGTAGTTTCACAGCGCTGTGCCGAGTGCAAAAACTGAAGTAACAGCAACAATCTACAACAATGCAGTCAAAACATTAGACCTCTGAGACATTAAAAAGTTTTAAAAACTGGACAAATGCATGAAAGAAAGAAAGAAAAAAGGTACATGGTAGAAAGACTAGGATGGAGAAGTGTGTTAACGAGAACACATCATGTTATCATCATAATAACTCACCTTGCCAGCATAATGGATGACAGAGAAGTCGGCTTCGTCCTTCAGTTTCTTAGGCTTGAAGAACTTGGGGTGAGTGCCCTGCTCCTGGAGCACCTTCTCCACAAAGCTCTTGTCCGTGGCTTTGGGAAACCAGCACTCCTCATCCAGCAGAGCGAGGATACCAGGAGGGTTGGCCTGCACACAGAAGGGAGAGGGCACGATTTAAGGCGTGAAATAGAAAGGCCCTGAAGTTCTCAACACACTGGAAGAACAAAGAAGAAGGAACATTCCTATTAGCATGGATTTGTGTCTGACTAATGTGACCAAGAGTCTTTGAAAAGGGATGAAACCGATGCTTTAATCTATCAGGGAAATACCAACCGTCAATGTACGTCCACAGTCTCTGACAACATTATGGAAAAAAACATCATCCTGCAAGGCTTTGGTTGTGTACCTTACCGATGCCAGGTCAACACCTGAATTTGTCATTTAGATACAAATCCATAGAAAAACAGAGATGTGGTTAAAATCAATGTAACTCCCTTTTATACGTCGGGTCACATGATGAAGTTCAATCTTGGCGACAGGTGAGTACGATTTTTAAACTCACAGGTTTCTCAATGAGGTCGATGCAGGGCTGCAGGTCGAGGCCGAAGTCGATGAAGCTCCACTCGATGCCCTCCCTCTGGTACTCCTCCTGCTCCAGGATGAACATGGTGTGGTTGAAGAGCTGCTGCAGCTTCTCATTGGTGTAGTTGATACACAGCTGCTCGAATGAGTTCAGCTGGGGTGACACACGGGAGAAAGAAATGCTTAACAACACACGTTGATCAACACAGCACAAATAAAAACATGGATGATATTAAGGATATTATAAGACACCTAAGGAAGGGGGAGATTGGAGGGCTTCTTGGAACTAGTGTTATGGCACCTTTCTTAGAGACGAGCGCCATGGGTTCTTCCTCGATGTCTTTTACATTTGAAAAGGTCCCATGGCATGAAAATGTCACTTTATGAGTTTTTTTTAACATTAATATGAGTCCCCCTAGCCTGCCTATGGCCCCCCAGTGGGTAGAAATGATGATAGGTGTAGACCGAGCCCTGGGTATCCTGCTCTGCCTTTGAGAAAATGAAAGCTCAGATGGGCCGATCTGGAATCTTGCTCCTTATGAGGTCATAAGGGGCAAGGTTACCTCCTCTGCTTTGCCCACCCATGAGAGAGAGAGAGACATCATTCCCCCCCTCCTCAAAAGCTACAGACTAAGAAATGGCATATACTAATGAAAGCTCATTGTGGGAATGGCTTCAGAAATGGTATTAGGGGGTCCCTAAGGTCCATCTGGAAAGAGACTTCAGATACAGTATTAGGGACCACTAAGGTCTATATAAAGAGACTTCAGATACAGTATTAGGGACCACTAAGGTCTATATAAAGAGACTTCAGATACAGGATTAGGGACCACTAAGGTCTATATAAAGAGACTTCAGATACAGTATTAGGGACCACTAAGGTCTATATAAAGAGACTTCAGATACAGTATTAGGGACCACTAAGGTCTATATAAAAGAATCCAAAGAGACCATGTCATGGGACCTTTAACATACAGTACAGTTGTACATATGGACCAATTTCGCAATATACTACAGCGCCATGTACAGTTTGCCTCAATTGTTTACCTCAAAGATCTCAAATCCAGCGATATCCAAGATGCCGATGAAGGAGGCTCCCTGTCTCTTGGTCTTGTCCAGGGCTTTGTTGATCCTCATGACGAGCCAGCGGAACATCCTCTCATACGTGGCCTTGGCCAGGGCCTCCACAGCAAACTCTGCTTGCTCCTGGGTCTGGGCCTTCTGGACGTAGTCTCGGCCCACCTTGATCCTGGGTGACAGGATGGCCCTGGTGAAGTCTGTGACGTTCATGCCCATGAGGTGGCTCACCTTCTGGGCAGCTGTTGCCGAGGAAACGGGAGGAAGAAATTGAGAAGGAGGAGGAGGAGGAGAGGGGAAACAACAACATTTAAGATATAGCTGCAAGATCACCAACAACTTCAAATCAAAGTATGTGGTAGTTATGCCAGACAAATCGGCTCCGTTAAGAAAATAGCGAGCCAGTATGTGGGTGTACGCAAGTGGATCGTGTGGGAGCGTAACCTAGGTTACAGAGAAGTAGCAGCTGGAAATGAGTAAAGGGACATGTGACGCTACCAAGCCACGGCCGAGCAGACCATTCAGTTGTTGCCATCTGCTTTGCCCCAACGTGTCGTTCCATTTCTGGCAAGGCTAGGCTACGTCAGGCTACGGTGGAGGGTCCTTATTTATGCGTATCCACGGCGTAGATTCAACGCAGAACCCTAAACCAAGCTTTAGCCAAATCTTTCGGTTTTAGGACTTACCGGTGTTGTCAGGCATGGAGGCCTGGTCTGTGTGGCGCTCCTTCTTAAAGGTCATGTTCCCGAGCTGCAGTACGGAGGCCACCACCTTCAACAGGCCTGCACAGAAACCAAAAATGGGAGGGTTTTAGGTTCCATTGATACTAGACGGTAAACAAAGTCCCACCCAAAGACTAAAACAAACAAAAAAAGTTATTTTAAATCAGCCTTACCTATCTGCTCTTCCTCTGGGATGCTCATGATCCTAAAGGCCTCGAGCGTCTCTGTAAACAGGTCCTTGTCCTGCTGCCCAGGAATCGTAACGTTCCCGTTGGAAAGGAAACGGTAGTTGTTGTAATTTTCCAGGAGGAGTTCATCTGAGAGAAAAAAGGGATGGTCAGATCGAGTTGAATGGCAAAAGCAAAGTTAAAACTTTTACAGAGATGATTTAAGGAAAATATAAGGAAGTTATATTCAAGAAACTACTAACTAACTCCTGTCGGCTGTATCCTGGGGTCAAATCCTAAAGCAATGGGTCTTAGTTCCTCCAAATTAAGACTGCTGGAGGGGCTTCTCTTTGATGCAAGGAGATGCATTCTTCTTCTCCTGTGGATCTCAGACTCTGTTCCCACGATTTCACAATGGACTCAAAGTGTGTTGGAGCTTCTCCCATTGGAGGCTATTAGCTTCTGGCTCAGGGACATGCAATTTCGCTTTTTCGAAATCTGGGACCTGTTCTTGGACTATATTGGGGAAGATGGTGCACGGACCCTTCGGAGTGGCCTCTATGGTCTAGCATGGTCTGAGATCTCGAAGTGTATTTCCAGGTATGCCTCAATTGTGCAAACTTTTTATTTTATATTATTTATTTTTAGTTACTTTTCTGTTTTCTTGTGTTTTTCTTTTTTTTTCTTTAAGAAGTTGCGGGTTGGCTAAAAGCAGGGTTTTATTCTTTACTTAATGGCTGTCTTCTTTAATGTGCCCCTTCAGTTTCTATGCTCCTCATATCTGGAATAACCTCCCAGAAACCTGTAGATCCGCTGCTACTCGCAGTTCTTTAAATCAAGGCTGAAGACCTTCCTTTTTGATGCCGACTTTCTTTAAATGAATGCTCATTTCTTTCAATTTCTTATGCTGTACTGTAACTTTTATTCTTGTGTTTTATGCGTCCTAATGTTTCTATTTTGTTTTTAACCGTCTATTCATGTGTTTTATCGGTTTTTAATGCTTATGCTGAAAATGCTGAAATGTGCTATACAAATAAAGCTGCCTTGCCCCTTGGAAACTTAATAACGATGTTCTCAATAAAAAAAAAAAAATCTTTTACAAGAAGGCCCTCAGCGAGTCTTCAGAACGAAAACAGAAATGTTGATCATTTCTTTGCAAATCCTCGGGAAAGTCTAACTTGGTCTTTGAACAGAGAGTTTTGGAATATGTTGCTTACTGCGCAATTTATCGCCGGCCCCTGTGAGCAAGTAGTAAAAGATGTGGAAGGTCCTCTCATCCTTAGCCTGGCGAATGGCGCGGGACTTCTCCAGCAAGTCTAGTGGTCAATGGGTCAAGGACATGGTTTCCTGATACTACCATGGCAGCACTTTCAAAAAAATCAGTTTGTGTATTGCAGTGAGACACAAGTACAAGTACAACTACAGAAGCAAAGACAGCATCAAGGATACAGGTTTCAATATTGGCACCGACGATGTAACCATTGACGTCGAAGTTGATCCTGATGAATTTTCCCTAAGAGGGAAAAAAAAAAACACATTTAAGAAAGGGATGTGGAACAGTCCAGCTGTGAAAACCGGAGGAATCACAAGACGTAGCACTACATCTTACAAATCGAGAGGAGTTGTCGTTTTTCACTGTCTTGGCATTTCCGAAGGCTTCTAGGATGGGGTTAGCCTGCAGCAGCTGCTTCTCCAGCTCCCCCTGGTGGAAATACGGAGAACAGCAAGGCAACATGTTAAGTACACTTCACAAAAATCTGGATATTTCTCCGCCATGGAATCAGACCCAATAAGACGGCTGTATCATGAGAACTGGTTATTAATTTACTGGAATGGTACTCATTGTAAGAAACTGATTGGTTTGAGTCTTTTTAAATAAATAAAATATGCCCAGGATGTACTTACTTCTGAGGAGGCGGGGAAGGGGACATGGAGGTGTATAGAACATATGATAAAAGAAGGGATACCGTATATGCACACACCGGCAGCAACATACACAAACACACACATCGCACCCAAGCATTTTCAACACACATAATGTCATGTTAGTGCCCGAATCTGCAAACACCCAGAGACCCTGTGACCCGTATCAGCAACCCATCACCTAGAGCAGAGTAATCCAGCGGACCCCAAAGCACAAAACATACAAACAAACACACAGACAGGGGGTCCTCTCGGCTTCAAAATGCCTCTAAAAACGTCTTCATTCAACCTATACTGGCTTGTTTTTACTTTACACCTATTCTCAACAGAAATGCTCAGCTAAGCATTAGTGTACTACCTCACTTTTCCCACAAGTTCTTCTGTTTTTCCTTCCCCTATTTGGCTGATGATCACTCATATCTATGCAGCTAAAACAACAACAACAAGGAACTGCATTTTCCGGCTTCCATTGCACTGATGCACGAGTACAGTTCTACATGTTGAGTTTAAAGAAATCAAAGCAATGACGTTCTACTGTACTAATGTTGTTCTAACAGGGACTGCCTCTGACATGATAAAGACCTAGGCGCAGTGCCAAAGCTGTTTTGGGCAACACCTAAGCTGAATGAATGGGAGGATTAAAACAAAATGACTTTTCTCACATCTAATGATTATTTTGTTTTTAAGCTTTTTGACTGTTATTCATTTATTATCTGCTCTATCTTTTACATGTTTGACAAAGATATGGTGATAATAATGGTCCTAAATTATGTAAAATTGCATTTGAGGGACCCCTAATTCCCCCCCCCCCCCCAGGTAAATAAGTGCACCCAAGTCTTCCAGAGGTCTAGGGAAAACACTGCAGAAGCCTGTGGGCTTCCTGAGGGCCCTGGACTATCAACTCAAACTATACAGCAAATCTGATTCTGGACTACTGTTCTTTCACTGAACCGCTTGATAAACAAAAAACTGATTCTGTGGAAAAGCAAAAAATACTGGCGGAAAACAAAAAGCAGTCAAACTTTGCACAGAGTAGCAACACGAAGGAGGAAGAATTCAACCAGACAAATCTGTAAATACATCAGACCAAAAGAATTGCAGCGTTTTGTGGTTGTTTCAAAGACTCCTCCCCCTTTATCCTACTATTGTCTGGCTGAATTCTTCACAGGAACACATACGGCTGCCACTGACCTGCAACAAAAACAAAAACTTCCTCCCTATTTCCTATTGGCTGGCAAGACATGTCACCTCTGCCCTTAATACAAAGTGACTCCCACAAAAAAGTGCGCTCCAGCAAGGGGAAAGAGAGGGAGGATGGGGGGTGGGGGGGGGGACCGAGGAGGAAGGTGATGACAGAAAGCAGGGGGGAGAGGGGGGGGGGAGGAAGAGCGAATGGAGGGAGAGAGTTAACTCACATGTGACAGGATCGAGCTGTTCTGTTGATGGGAAAAGAGAAATACAACCTCAAAAAAAAAGGATATGATAGATGTGGTTTTCATCAGACCCCTGTATGTGGCTTTCAGCATCTATCATGGAGCCGGCAGGCCAGACAACAGTAGTGCACGTTCTCCAGAAGTCTGACTGTGATGCTCGACTGCTAGATGCTAGTTTTATATCTGAGAAGACGCAGTCAGGCCTCTGGTCTATGTAACACGTCAGCGCGCCAGAATTCTTTAAAAAGCTGCACTACTGTTTCTCTGTGCCTGCAGGGCTATTATCTTGATTGAGACCCCCTAGAAATCTGATATATCGACAAATCGGCCGATATTTAACAACCACACACACACACACACACACACACACACACACAATAAAATGGTTTCAACGGTGGTTACAATTTTAAAAGTTCACGCAGACACTGCGATATGATATTTATGACGAGCTGAAAGCAGTCGCGGTGCTGCTGACGTTACGTCCTCTGAGTCGAGCAGGCACAACGTTGGTTTAACGCCCTGGGGACTGACTGACAGGCTCAGGTTGAAAGGCAAGCCGACTATTTCTACAGCACCTTTCAGCAACTCAAAGAGCTTTACACGAAACGTTAAAGAGCAATTAAAAACAGTCACAATGAAGATAAAACAGGCTAAAATATAATAAAAACAAGAATGAAAGTTGAATTATTCAATTGAATAGATTGTAGGGACGTCAGGGAGGAGAGAGGGAGGGTATTTATTTTTATTTAATTTCTTTCAGGGTAAAATATTATTAATGAATTATAAGTAAATAGCTTTGGAATTATTTTAACAATAATAATTTTTTTGTAATTACAGAGGGAAAGTACCAAAAGAAGTACCGTTGGGAACCAGGAACGGAGTTTCAGGTATCGATAAAGACATTGGTTCAGATGTGAAAGGTATCCAACCCTATTTCAGAGCGCCTTATTGTATTCATTCATTCATTCATATATCACACACACACACACACACGTTGGTCATGTGTGTAAACGGGCATAAGAAAATGTTCCTGGAAGATAAAAGCACTGGAAGGAAAATAATGAAAATAATTCAGATAAAAAGCAACAGCAGGGAAAGAAGTGAGAGATGAAGGGAGTAAATTGAAGTGATAAAAAAGGTGTGACTGAAGGATGTGAAAGAGTAATGGGAGTGAAAGGCTGAGGGATGAACTGTGTGGATCGGAGGCACGACTGACCTGGTCTTTCTTGGTCTTGTGAGAGGAGGCCACGTGAGCCAGATACTGGATGACCTTCTTGGTGTTCTCCGTCTTACCGGCACCAGACTCGCCTCTGCCAGACAGACGGGGAGAAATGAGAGAGAGTCAAAACAAATCACTTAGAGGAGGACACAAAAGAGTGACAGACTAAACAATAAAATGAATGTTAGCAGGAGTATTGCTAGTCTGGCGTGCTGGGTGACCTTGTTGGACATTTGTAACTCACGTGCAAAGAATGGACTGGTCTTCACGATCTGCAGAGAAGATGTACAAAATGTTGGATTACGCAGCCTTTTGCACATCAACCATGCTGCATGTTCTAAATGAGCACATGTTATCACCACAGTGCATACAGTTCTGTAGTCGGTACAACAGGAAGTGCATTATCCACAGACAGGAAATTCATATCCGGCTTCCTGTGACTGGAAAGCGGTGCTGCTCGGTTTCAAACTAACCAGCTAATCAGAGTTCTCCTCCCGTAACGTGGTCTTAACACTTTGCTGGAGTCAAACATGGGGGGAAAAAAAGAG
>NC_048421.1:1579825-1591610 GCF_013103735.1 Etheostoma cragini | reverse complement strand
GGGGTTGTTTTTATGTGGAGGTGTGCAAGACAGAACACATCAGGAAACCGGGGCTAAAATGGGGCTCGACAGCCAAGCTAAGAGCACCTACAGGACGTGGACTAAATAACCACAATAGACCTGCAGGAAATACCAATTGTTCCCTGTAATGTTCAGCCTTTGCTGTGACTGACCCACGACACTGCATCTTTAGGTAGAGTGTTAAGGATAGCGCCGTTACATTTTCCTTTCTTCCTTCTGCTTTTATGTACCCTTTTCTTATACATGCTGGTTGATGTAAAGGGCTTTATACATGCATGTTGATTCAAAAGGATAAAAGCCCAAAACAAGACGGCATATGCCAAACACAGGAAATCCGCATAAGCAAAGGAAGGAGGACTTAAGAGGACAAGACGTAAATCACTGTTAACTAGTTTTATCAGTCTTAATAAGGTCCCACAGTAGGGCTGCACAATTAATCGCAATTTTATCGAAATCGCAATATTGACTAGAGCAATATCCAAATCGCAGGGGGGCGCAATATTTCTTAAAAGGCAAAATATGACACAAAAACCCAATGTGGAGGATTATCCGTTCTAGCCACTGGGCCTGCCTATAGCCCCCCATTGGCTAGAAATGGTGATAGGTGTAAACCTGGGTACCCACCCAAGACAGAGAGAGAAAGAGACAGAGACAGAGAGAGAGAGAGACACATATCATGGCTTTCAAACAAGCAAAATGCCTGTTGGTCAAGGCCACTTGCTCTGAGGCAGACGGGCTAACCACTGAGCCGCCATGCTGCCTGGTGTCTTCCATTTGAAGGCACAAACTCCCATGTTCCCCGCTCTAATGTTTCAGAGAGTACTGACACAGGTAAACTGCCTTTACTGAAGTACGTATATGTTCAACCTATTATTTTAGGGGCCTCACAGCGCTGTGTACTACTGGAGAACAGAATCATTGACATTGACCTATATTCTAAAGGTTTGAATCAAAGCAAAAAAGGCGTTTTGTAGCAGCAGATTTTCCACTGCATTACATTTCCTTATGGTGTTCTCAAGCAATGCTCATGACAGTGTTATAGAGGGGGAGGAACTTACCCTGCATCATGCTTCTGTAAGCTGTGTCGGTGATGGCGTAGATGTGAGGAGGCATTTCATGCCTCTTCTTGCCCTTGTACATTTCAACAATCTCCTCTGAGTAGATGGGCAGGTTCTTGTAGGGATTTATGACGACACAGAACAGCCCAGAGTACGTCTGCAGGACAGATGAGAGGCGTTGCGTTCAAAGGAAAAGCTGCACTTGAACACGGGATAAGAAGAAGTGAAGGTACCGGTGGGAGAGGAGGGTTTTGGTTTTTCTAAGACCGGATATGGGAAATATCATGAAAGACATTTGCAAGTCTCCATTTAGTGTGTGGAGCAGAACCAGGACCGTGGACTGGGACACTAGTCCTTTATATCATCACTGTCAGGGGAAACCTTGCATGTCCTAAACTGTTAAAAATGAGGAAAAAAGGCTAATTTGAAAACATTTGAGTTACTTACCTCAGATAAAGCCAGACAAAATTGACTGTCAGTGTTGAAAATAAAGGGAGGAACCAATGGTTTGTTTGTTTCTTAATGATAAAATATGGACATACATAAATGTTTCTGCACTACAGCGATTACATGCTATGTTGTATTGTTCTTCCCAAAAAGTTTGCTTATCTAATAAAAAAAGAAATAGAGAAGTTATACTTGGCCCTGATTCAATACTAAGGCCGTCCCATCCCCCATCGAAAAGAAGCTGGAAGTTTCCCATGAACTCTGATTGCTTTCCCTCACATATTATGTAATCTCAACCCCACCCTGCTGCAGATCCAAACTGATGATTTATGTTTGTAAAACTACGTCACAGGTTAGCCAAGTCATATCTCAGAACATGGTGGTATTATTATCTTTTCTGCGTTGGACATTAAAACCCTTCTCTTTTCTATAAAATCCTCTGAATCTTGTCTTTATCTGGACTCGTTCTCCTTCTACCATAACGTCATTTTTTTTCTATGTGCTGCATTCCTGTGCGGCCCTCCCAGCAGGTCTGTACCAGGCGTCTCTCCCACTGTTGTACAACCGCTCTCCCCTGAGAAACGGTCTATCTAAAGTCTGCAGAGCCTGCAGGCACCACGCTAACCGAGCGTAGCCCGGGTCTCTGGAGGGAGGGAGGGAGGGGACAACAGGCTGTGTTGATGTGACCGGGTCACACACATCACAGAGTCAAAGAGAGCAAATCACTCCCAGCCCACCACATGGGGATACATAACATGCATTACGGGGTAAGTAATAGCAGTTACAACACGATTTACATTCCATATCCATCACTGTGAAAACTGGACGCCCCCTCCCTCCTTCATGTCTGTCATGTGCTGGACTACATTGTTCCCCTGCAGCTTCCTGTTTACAAGATAACGCCAAACACACGGAGAAGGGTGGGGGCTAACAAGAGAGACAAAGGGAAAGAGAAACCCATGCATGCCATGAGTGTCTTGAGTAGATTGTACACTGCAGTGACAATTTGCACACAATGGGTCGTCTTAAACAATGGGGCTTAATGAGATAATTAGGAGGTTGGGTAGGGAGATAAGTTGGTGTGGAGACTGGCCATGGCAGATTGTTTGAGAAGCCAGCAGGGATTTCATAACAATGAATAGGAAAATGCCAATGGAACATAGTTACTCTGATAATCCGGATGAATGATGGGTTAGGCCGCTCTGGCTAAAGATTAGCAAGTTTAATGATGTTTTGTATGTATTTTTTCTGCTATTTTGTCCATTTATTGCATTGTCTTTTGACGTGAGATTCCCTCTGAGCAACATGGTCTGTCATGCGTCATGTGACTTATTACCTGTGTGTATTGACCATGCAATCACTTGCCAATTAGTTAAAAGAGACAGCCAAAGGCAAGCACTTTGTACTTGCCCTGCTGAAAGCCCAAGATATCTAGCAGTTAAGAAAGACTGTATAGGCTATATCTCTTTTACAATTGAGAGACTGGGAAGGAAACTAAAGTGAGGCCCATGAATCACTGCTACATCCTTAAGCAAAGCGAGGTACAATGTCGGCTTCATACTCACATATATGAGACCGGAGTAGTATCTCTCCTTCAGGTTGTGCAGCACAGAGGCCTCGTTCAGGCAGGTGAGCTCCGCCATGTCCTCCACCTTGCTGAACTTGGGCGGGTTCATCTTCTGGATGTCGTCCTTGTTCACCTTGATCTTCTTCCCCGAGTCTGCCAGCTCGACGACGCACTCGTCGCCGCGCTCCTCCTTCACCGAGCCGGCCTCGAAGCCCAGGCGCTCGGAGGGCACCCACACCAGCTTCTTGGTGGCCCAGTCCGCCTGCGCCAGTGGGTTGTTGACCACATTGCGGTCCACGTACAGGAACTTGTCTGCGGCCGACATGGTAGCTGTTCCAGAGAGAGAAAGAGAGAGATATTGTGGTTATGGCTGGGAAATTAAGGAAATCATGGAGAGGGGTCAGCAATTCAGACAGCAAACTACCAAAAATATGAAACGGATTCATTATTAATTCACTGGGGCTGTCCTTAATCTAAGATATTATTAGTTGACTAACAGTCAATTTTTGTCCATGAGTCGATAAGTTGGACGGATCTGTAAAAACTGGCTTTCACCTCAAAGAATCATGCAAAAATCACCAGGTTAAATCTTGTTTACCAGAGAGGTACTTACAGTATCTTGGGAAAAAAAGTCATTCAGCATGAAATAGCATAAGAAATAGTAAAATAATAAGACTAAAGAAATCCTAGTTGACTAAGACCAAACGACGGACTCCCTCTTAGTTGATTATTTGACTTATTGGTTGCATTGCAGTCATTGTTACAGTTTGCCTTCTTACTTTTTCAACTTCTGTTTTCTTCTGTGTTTTTTGTTGGTCCACCAGCTGTGTCTCATCATTTGTCTCATTGTACATAAGGTACTACAAAAGTGGGTGGAAGTGGGTCATCAAACCAGACATGCTGCTATTTAAGGGGTTCCTATATATCATTTAAAGCTGTGTTATCCAACATCACAGTAAAAACCAATCTATGCATGAATTGTTGCACATCTTGAATATCATCTGGCGGTAAAAAAGGTTTTGTTGCCAGGACCAGACCGCCGCCACACTATCTCGGAGGAATGCAACAGGTCACCACTGTCGGGTTGTTCAACAGGAAGACTCTGCTCAAGACCGGGTCGGGTCGACTTGGACAACCATGTCAAACGAGGCTTCGCGTTTCCTTTTTGGCATTTTGGCAAATTGCTGTGTAAACAATTAATCCAATTATCCAGCTGCTGGGCCATCCGGGTGACAGAGGATTCACAGGGATTGTTTAAAAAAAACTGATCTACGAGCAGATCTCCCAGCACACTGTTTCTGTGCTGGTGGGAAGCCTGTGAGGGAGCACGCCTTTGTTGTTGTTCCTACTGGTTGGTCAGGTATCTGCTCAGGAGGGAGGAGGGGGGGTGACTGAGGGTGATCTTTGACACAAAGGGTAAACCACTGCTGCTTGTCTTGTGGCCCTTATCAGGCAAATAGTTTCAGGGACTAACCCCAGTCAGGAAACAAAAGTCCCTTTTGTGCATTCCTGTTACAGAGAAACCATAAAGATAAAGGATCAAGGGAAGTTTTGTTTGAGAACACCACAGAGTTGTCAAATTTGCAATTTACGGCTTCTAGCATTCTCAAAAAGTAGTGATTATCTGTTGGGCGTTTCTTTGTTTATTTGCCTGATTTAAAACATAACCGCATTAAAAAAACAATTAACAAATAAAGTTTGGTTTGTCTTGGTTACTCACTCTCTTTCTTGGCAGCCTCTCATCTATTTTAGTTACCTTCTTTTAAAGAATTTGATGGTTTGCATACATTAGTCTTAATGTAAATAACACTAGATTACAATTATTACTAGAGACAGTGGTCTCTGAACAGGAAGAAAACATGCAGACAAGCCTCTACAACCGTTAAAAACGACAACCTGTGCGGTACACTTTGAATACACATTTCATGGAACAACTGCACTGGTTATGCACTTGGAGGACATCTTCAAACTATTTGTCAATGTTGTGTTGCAAGGAGCGACAAGCCGATGGAAGAGCGAGGCCGACTGTCAAACTTGATTAAGTTTCCCATAAAGCTCGCAGTACAGCTGCAGCTTGTTGATGTTGGGAAACACTGATCCACATTTTCTGATATCCCCAACAATTTATCTTTTAATCCAGAACACAATCCACAGATTATCATCGTTATCTAAAATGAAAATAATAATCGATGCTGCCATAATTTGCAGTGAACCAAAACACAATTTTCCCACATAACTACACTGCAGAACATAACCAATATTTTGTATATACGCCGAGCTGTGTGCACTGTTCTTGCCTTAACACGCTTCTGGAAACTCACAAACATGTTGTTGACAGGGAGTGCTGCAGTTAAACCCAAATAGAGAAAGTGACAAGACAAGTTTGACCAGAACTGAGGAAAAAGAAGAAGGGCCAACTGAAGGGAAGGCAAACACACCCCGGGCTACTAACTGAACCTGAGGTGCTTTCCTAACACTGAGTCCCCAGAATATACCGGCTCAATTATCATAAAGACACAGCAGGAGCAGGACGCCGGTTTCCCAGCAGCCCCCACGCTGCTAGCCTATCTTCCCGTCCCCTGACCTCCAGCAGGAAACCCGAGAGCTGCCCTATAGATCAGGGCTGCACTTCTCTAAGGACTAGAGCTTTGTCTGTGTGATAGTGAGCTAAGGAGCTTTGGGTTTTGGGCGGACATAAAAGCTGAAGAATAATTTATAATGTCAAATATATGATTCTGAGGAAGTTTTAAAAATAAAATGGACGGTCAACCATGTTGTGAGTGTAAGCGTTGCATAGTCTGTCCACCAGAGGACGCTCTACAACGTCCCTGTTAGTGATGGCGTTGCATAGTCTGTCCACCAGAGGACGCTCTACTACGTCCCCGTTAGTGATGGCGTTGCGTAGTAAATAACTACAAATAACTCATGTTAGGGAAATCTGTATGAAACGCGTTTCTGGAATTTTTTTAATATATATATCGGCCAATATATATAGGCATATCGGATTTTAAAATAACCAAATACTCGTATCAGTCTTAAAAATCCTTTATTGGTCAGGCTATACTAAGGGCCACACTGGAAGATGATAATGACATTGAGGGCCAGACATGTAGCGTTTATTAACATGCTTTAAATTTCAAAAAAGTCAAATATCTTTGATTTTTTTTTTTAGTGGATGTCTCATAAAGCTTTCTCACTTACAGTTCGGTCGCCATAAATCCCCCAAAAAAGAAAAAAGCCAGGAAAAAAGTTCCTTAGCCACCATAGAGTTGAGCAAATCAAGCAAAACAATAACTTATTTTTTTTATTTTACAACATCCTTTTTCACATCCTGAAAATAAAAACTCTGGTTCTTTAGAAATCTGTAGAAGTCTCAAAGTCTGCCAAATTCCACTTTGAGTGTTGCGTGATTGCAGTTTGAAAACAGTTTCCGGTCTTTTTGGTTTGGCGCACAACAAGGCTCAAAATTCGCGATGGGGCCAGGTTTGGCCCCCGGGCCTCGAGTTTGACACAGGCGTGCTACAGGGGCTCACTGTGTTGCTAACATGCAAACACTATGGAAATCACAGCAGGGGTCAGGTCCAGCCCAATGTAATCTATCACTGGGTCTGGAATAGAATTAGCTGGAAGTGTTTTAGGTCTGGGAGAGTGTTTTGGGGTCGCGATGTTGTCCAGTGGGACGAGGTTCTGGTTCTCAATCATCAGAAAACACTGCTTGTACACAGCAGTGCAGAAGATTAGTTATACTTATTGTTGCATTTCAACAACTGGGGGATGAAGATTGATCTTTTAAGGAGAAGTTGCATTTCCCTGGCGTAATGACAGACTTTCATTTTCAACTAACTTTGTATTCTACTCAAATTTGATGCGTCCTTATAGCTAAAAAATATTCTTTACTTTCTTTAAAGTAACTGGCTTTTTGTACTAATTGAAGCTTCAGACTATTGCCAGGCTAAAACTGAATTTTTCTGAGTTTGATACTAATATTTGGGACCTTAAAAAAAAAAAGAAATTTAAAAAAGATATTTTATTTTCAACACCAAGACATAACATTCACAAACAATCTGACAATGTTTTCTATTTCAAAAAAATTGGGATTAAGATGCTGCACCGAGCAGTTTTACACTTTATTAAAAACAATTTTTAAACTTTCTTTAGGCCCGTCTGATGCACCGATCAAGCTCTAATTCTGACAAGCATCACAAGAAAAAAAAGCACTAAAATAACTAAACGCCACATTCCTTCATCTGCACTGAAAGGACGGGGGCAGACCCTTGAGACCCAGCAGAGGTTGCAGCGTTTAACGAGTTATGCCGGTCCCGTATGTTCCAGCCCTGATCTGTGAGAAAGCAGAGGGAGAGCCATTCTTCTCATGACCCCTGCCTCCCTCCTTCCTCCATCAGCACGGTGTCAGGCCGCACTACAGCTGACGCCCGTCACCGCTCCACCCGCCTCCAAACTCCTCCTGCGTGTACCGACCCAGCCTCCAACAGAACATGGGGGGGGGGGGAAATAGCCCTGCTTTACCTCTCAGCTGGCTCCATGGTGCCTCCTCTGCCTTCAGACACCCTTTACTCCCTCTCTCCAGAGTGCCAATACCCCCCCACCTCCCCCTCCCTCTCCACCCCTTCTGTTTATCCAAGTCTTTTCAGGGTCACATTCCTCCCATACTCATTCTTTATCATCAGGGAGAGATGTCAAGCAATGGCATTCCACAAATTTCTGTCCTCTATGCCTCCCTCCTTCCATCTCTCTCAGACCTATCCTCTGGCTTTTCCTTCCCGTTCCCTCCCCCTTGTTTTCTCTCCCACCAGCAGGTCATGTGTGACTTTAAGAGTCACTCAGGGGAGATCAGTATCACCCCCCAAAGCTCGAACAGATCTGAGCGCTCAGTCTCCCTTTTTGTATGCGTGTGCCTGCATACTTGCATGCTGCTTTAATAGAAACGTGCTCGTTAGTTGCGCCGGTACGCGTCGATCACTTGGCCCCACGCAGGGTTGATTAGGAGCCATGAGTGATTACACATGGCTTTGATGTTTGGCAAAAACACGAAGCTGAAACAGAACAGGCTGAACAAAGCTCTGGTGTTGCCTAAGCTTGCAATGTTTTACAATTACACCAAGATGCAGGGAGGCGTGTTGGCTGCAATAAAACCGGCATCCCAAAACACACTGTAACGAATACAGACACCATCTATTGCTGCATTACAACTAACAGCTGTTTTCATTATCAATAAATCTGACGATGATTTGAGATTCATTGTGGAAAAAGTCAGGAACCACTTTGAAATAGGGCTGGGCGATATGGAGAAAATCGAATATCACGTTATTTTTGACCAAATATCTCGATACTGCAACGATATTGTTGCGTTGATACTTGGTGCTTTCACAAAAACATTTACACAATGAGATTTGTGATAAATAATCATCAGTAATGTCAATATAATGACTAAGGGGGTAAAACTAAATAATACAGTTACACCAGTCTGGCATCACTTTACTGTAATGCAGCCTTTAAAACCAGGAATAGACATTTATGACTTATTACGATATCCAAAATCCAAGGCGATATATAGTCTCATATAATATCGATAAACTGCCCAGCTCCACTTTGAAAAGCGTAAAAAGGTCATCCTCAAGAGGACGTCATCAGCTTATATGTCCGACTAAAACCCAAAGATAATTAGCTCACTATCACACAGTCAAAGAACATTTAAGAATTAGCATTGTTCTGTATTTTTGCTTAAAAATTGACTCCTGATCATCAATATATTGGCCATTCATTTTCTGACAATCAACTAGGCATTTCAGCTGTAACTTGGACTCCATACGTGGTAAAGTCTGTTGAAATCTGACTCACACGCTTGCCACAGATAACTCGGTGACACACTTTAAAGTACTCTCCGGAGAGTTAAATGAGGACTAAAATACTCCCAACAGCTGTTCTAGTTCGACAAGCGCTGTTCTATATAGGAAGTAGAAAAGAAGGAGGAGGGATAAAGACCAACACTCAGACTCATGTGTAGACGTAGGCCCGTCCCTTGCAGAGACTTGGCGGTTATAGGAAGACATGGATGTTGACTTGACTTTGAGATAAAACATGTGTGCATTAGCACTCAGCACTCAACACCCCCCCCCACACACACACACACACACACACACACGCGCCTGGCTGTGAAAGCATCCCCATCTATGAGATTAGCTGCTCTAGATGACCGTGACGAGGATTACGCATTAATTGAATACACGGCAGTGGGTCGAAAACACGGTCATCCCGAAACCAACGCTCGGCGAAAGTCCTTGAACTTTATGAACGCTAACAGAGAGATTATCTTCTAAATGCCATCCTGAAATCAGAGTTAGTGTCATGTCAACTACAGCGTCAAAGATTAACCGATTCCTTGTTAACTTTTAAATGAATTGCCAACTATTTTGAATTGGTAAGTCATTTTTTTTATAAAAATGGAGAAAGTAAAATAACTACAAATTTTCTGATTGCAGCTTCTTAAATGAGAATATGTTGTAGTCTCTTCTCTCCTCTGTGACAATGCACTGAATATCTTTGAGTTGTGGACAAAACAAGACATTTGAGGACGTCATCTTGGGCTTTTTGGGAAACACCGATCAACAACTTTGCATTTTATACACCAAAGATCTAATCAATTTATCAAGAAAATAGTCAGATTAATCAACAAGGACAATTTTCAGTTGCAGCTGAGGCTGGGCAATATAGAGAATATATATATATAAAAAAACGATATTCTTGACCAAATACCTTGATGCCGATATTGCAACGATATAGTATGGTCGACTATTGGGACTTTAAAAGAGATTTTTGATAACTATTCTCCAGAAATGATGTAATGACGTACTGTAGAACCAGGTAAAGACAATACTTACTATATTACATCATAGCCAAAATCTAAGAAGACATCTCGTCTCATATCGCGATATCTATACAACATGGATCTATTGCCCAGCCCTAGTTGCAGCCCTGCTGTCAACACGGCCGCACTCTTAAAAAGAGGAACCAAGGAAACCAGGGAAGGGAACCGAGGCCAGTTTTAGAAAACGACCTCATCCCAAAGACCTGCATGCGGTTGCTGAGAGGAAGTGATGCGGTGGCCGGGACTCTGAGGACGAGGCGGAGGAGGAACCAGGAGACCAGAGGAAAAGGGAAGACCTGCACTGCCATTTGGTGTTAAATCACAGCAGGAGTTATCTGAGGAGACTCTAGAGTCTGGACCAGTGGTTCAAGCTGGTTTCAATACCGTACCCCCCCTTTGAACAGTTTATAAGCCATGTACCCTCTAACCAGCACGAATAATAATAGCAATAGATTTACTAAAAAACAACCTTGTACCTGGATAACATTCAATGCTAATGAGAAAAGACAAAATCTTACAAAAGAATTAAATAAAATGTTGAAAAAAAGACGGTAGAAAGAAGGAAGACAGGCCTTAATAGGTCAAACATATTAATAAAAACGAAGGAAAAACACAGTAGAAAGAAGGAAGGAAGGAAACACTAGGGTGAAAAAAGGGACAAAAATTTCATATGAGCGACAAACTTCTAAATAAAAGTGACAAAAACTTTGAAAAAAAAAAAAGGAAGAAAGGCAACAAGAGGTCAAAACAAGCAACAAAACCTTCAAAAAATATATAAAAAAGACAGAAGTAACTACAGCCTTCTAGCGTGATGGTGATTTTTGCCTTCAACGTCGCCTTCAGGCATCTAACCCTAAAAACACCGTTCTTCTAACCAAAAAACATTTGGCAAAACATGTCACGTGCCCCCTGCAGTCCTCCAAAGTACCCCTAGGGGGTACACAGAAACACTAGTCTAGACCACACTCTATAATTTACAAAGATCCGACAATCCCCCCCCCCCCCCCCCCCCCCCCCCCCCCCCCCAAAGAGGAAGCATTTGGTGCGACGAGGGCGAGGAAAAACCTCCGTATTACGGGAAGTAACCTGGGACACAGAGACGCAGATATGTACTGTAGATATGGAGAAATGTGACTAATAACTACAGCAGTTGGTATCCGGAGCAGTGGCAATAATATTAGGAATAGGACTCGAAATAATAGTAGCCGTGCAGGGCGTAGGAGACTGTCCTTCAGTCCCAGTTGTCCCGTTTAAAAAAGCAGGTCAACCTAGGTCTTTATAAGGCTGAGGCCCTCCCTCCCTCCCTCCCTCCCTCCATCCATCCCTCCCTCCATCCATCAGACTCCCTCTCATTCCTTTCCCCTTCAGTAACTCTCCCTGAGTCGAGACACCCTCAAACACAGCCAGTGTTTCCCCCAAGCTTCATAAAAGACTTGGGGGCACATAATCTGGCAGAGGGTTTAGGGTTCAGCCCACAAGAAAAGGTTGTTCAATTTAAAAATAAACATTTTGTAGAATTATCATCACCGTTCTCTGTGTTAACTGTGTAACTAAAATGTTTGGAAAGCGGTAGTCTCGCATTGCCAGACCTCCGTCCACCACAGTGGTTAGGGTTTATTGGTATTTCTTTAAACCAATCACAATTGCCGTGGTACCACTGCAAAATATCGGGAAGGAACTTATTTTGGTGGAACGTGAAGTTGTTTTAGTCGTGCAACAGAAAACTCCGATTGGACAGATAGTCTAGCTAGCTATCTGGATTTACCCTGCAGAGACCTGAGGACCAGGTAACCATAGTCCTCAGAT
>NC_048421.1:1573154-1579725 GCF_013103735.1 Etheostoma cragini | reverse complement strand
GCCACGGAGCAAGATATAGACTAGCAATGCAGATTTAATAATAAAAAATAACACTCAACCAGCTCAAAGTCAAAAGACGTCCCCCAGGGACCGACTACCACCATGACATCGAGGGAAGTATTTTAAGTTTAGTCACATTGATTTAACATTCATTCAGCTTGGGTGCTGCCCAAACCGGCTCGGGTGCTGCACCTAAAAAATTACAATGGGGAAAACCCTGAAAGCCCGGCCACGTAGCGTCAACGCCTCCTGCTCCGGCTGAAGGCTACCCGTAAACCAGCTGTGCTGCGGCCACTGCTCCATTCACAGGAATATTAGTTGATTGACACGAAAAAGTCAATAACACTGTCCCCCCACCAACTGCCTCCCATCCCCTCACCCCTGTAATGGGCGTTTACTGTAATACAGCCGTTAAAACCAGGTACAGACATCACTTACCATAGTAAGATATTACGACATATCCAAAAACTAAATATGATATCGACGATATCTAGTCTCATATCGCGACATCCATTCAAGTAGTAGTTGAACTCAAGTAGTTCTATACAATTGCTTTTGTAGATTAGGGTGAACGCGTGTGTTTTGCCATTGAAAACGAGGTGTCTTACCGCTAACAGCGCTAGCTTCTGGCTAATAGCGCTAGCTTCTAGCTAACAGCGCCAATTTCTAGCTAATAGCGCTAGCTTCTAGCCAATAGTGTTGCACATGTGCACCTTCCAACAAAAGATGGGACAGAAGTGAGAGGCCTCACCCTGTAGCTAAAAGGCAGAGCTCAACACACAGGGGGAAAAGAGGAGCTGCAACAGTATGTAATACAACAAAAAGACGTTGTTTTTTGAAAATTAAACCATGTAATGTGCCATGTACAACCTCAAAATACAATTATGAACCTAAAAATGAGCAGAATATGGGCGCTCTAAAGACAAATTAAGCTACTTTTTAAGAGCTGGCCCGCCTGTTACTCTAGTTATTTCCTTTCAAGCACTGTTGGATTTAAAAGGCTTTTTATTTTTTTAAACTGTGGGGAGTGCTCACTCGACTCCACATGTGACATTACATCACTTCTATCAAACTCCACCGAGAGCAAAGAGGGCAAAACAGCATCACCGATCTGTTTTAGAAACACAAAACCACATCCGGCAGCACGTTTAGGCTACAGACGACATTTTAACTGACTTCAGACCGTCCTGCTGTTACAGACGTGACCTAACCACAGACGGTTGCCTCGTTCATGGACTGACGAATCGGCGGATCGCACCGCAGAACGAATGAAAAAAGGGGATAAACAATAGATATTTTGAATTAAAAGCAAAACAATTGCACAATAAATACAGCCCTGTCCTCATGCTGTGGATATGATTTTGCATAGTTCTCTCCGTGGCTTCAACTTTTTATATTAAGCTTTCCAACAAATCCAACATGCGTAGTTCAAGTGTCAGCCCCTCTTGTGTCTTGGTTTTACTGCCTTCACCCCCCCCTCACAGGCCAATGATCTACCAACGGTTATTTGCTCTCATAAAAAGTGGGTGCCAGACAGGGACTGGAAAGGTCCTGAGTCAGTCAACGTGCATTATCGGCTCACTTTCGCCTTCACACAGAGTGGAAAAGGGTGGGGCAAGGACAAGAGAGCGGAGGAAAGAGGAAATTACAAACTGAGAAAACTATTTTGCCATTTGTGGAACTTGTTGTGTGCGAGCGAGTCTTTCGAGGAGGAGGGACGGTGGCCTTTCTTCGTGCACATGCTGTGAGGCTCTGAAGGACTAGAGAACCAAATTAAGCCTTTGCTGGAAAATAACTGCACTGCATGACAGAGCTACATCACTTTCCACATTACTTTTCACATTCCTGCCTCAACCAGGATCCTATTTCACTCTCAACTGTACACCGGCCGATGCCATCCACCATCTACAGCCAGAGGCCCCCATCAGGTCTTCATAAAGCTCTCAGCACATCACCCACACCACTGGTTTTGAACTTTAAGTAGCCCTGATGTAACCTACAGCAACGTCAGAATAACTATTAGACATAAAAAAGGGATGTTTTACACAGTTGAGCTGTCATTGACTATCTTTAAATGCACATAATAGTCTATAATAACTCAGCTGATGGCTAATTAAAAGGAATATTCCCGTTAACGTGCAGACGCGAGCGTGCAAACACAGCGTCCCTCTTTCATTCCTCCAGCCACCTTCTTGAAAAAGGTCGGCGTTGTCATGTTTGTGCATTTCCAAAAACCATCATTATGTTTAAAAGTAGCTGTGTTTCTCTCCTCTTTTATTCTGGGCATGCATCTCTACCGCAGCCCTGCAGCCCTTTAGTCGTAGCAGAGGGCCGTCGCCAACTGCTGTTAAAACCCTGATTGAGACGTACATTCCCAGTGTGCTGTATACATGTCCAAAGAATACTACAAAACCCCAAATAATACCTGCAGTGGTAAGTGCTATATTCAGAAAAGTGCCTTATTTTGAAAATCCAAAAGGAAAAAGCTGCTCACGTGACTTGTATCATATTTAGTATAATAGTAGAATAGTTAAGTGCATGTAAACGTACTTATTGGGCCCATATTATGATAAAGAAAATCACTTTTTCTGGGATTTGGGGGGGTATTTTGTGTCTCTGGGGCTTCCACACGTCTACACACTTAGAAAAAAGAAGAAGAAAAAAAACACCCATGCTGTTCTGAGTGAGATCTGGTTTCAGAGTGTCCTCTGTCTTCAGTCTACAGGTGAGCTGTCCAACATCTGCACCGCTTTCTACGACACTAGAGACGCGGTGGCTAACCGTAGCATGCTAGCTCGTTCTCAATGGCAAAACATTGCTCCAACAGCCACTAGTGGACCAGAATCTCCAAAAGAACTCCTTCCTGTCCCTGGTCTACAGGTGTTCCACAAGGGTCCCTGGTCTAGAAGAAGTCTCCCAGATGATCCGGCCTTGGACTGACCAAAGCTGGAGAAAGAGTTATCAGCTGATGGGATCTTAACGAGCTACTGAGCATGTGCAGCTCCCAACAAAGCCCAATTGTGGGCCTAACAACATTTCTGTTTACATATTGTTGTTTTGGACATTCAGAAAGTGCCATGTGCTCAGTGCTGTAGTTTTATTTATCCAATTAATATTTAGTATTAAGCCGCACTGCAGAATGTTTTGTTTCCTAAGCTTGAAAAGCTATGAATTAAATATCCTATACAGCTTTAATAGAAGAATGTATCTGACGCATCGTGATAGAGTCGCTGACATGATCATTGGAATTAAACCTGGAGATCAGGAAGAGTCAAAGCTCTGTTAAAAGGTCCGTTTTACCTGCTTCAACCAATTGTCCAATAGGAGTCCGGAGTCCCACCCACTGGACACTCATGTTGATTTACAGGAAGAACATGATGTGAAAATAGGGGGTTGGTTGGATAAGCACATCATTTTCATGGTCACTGAACAAACTCCACGTCTATCCTTTTAAAAAGGGACTAAAAACATTTCTTTTTAGCAGAACTTATGAGTTTTAACCTTGCACAAAAATGTTGTTGCACTATTTATAGATATTTTACACTGATGTTTTTTTACCTTGCTTTTATGATCTTACCTTTAGCACTTTGAGATTTGTTTAAATGTAAAGTTAATTACAAAGTAATTAATTATAAAGTTAATACAAATAAAATGTATTATTATTATTATCATTCAACAGTTATCTCATGACACTATGGACTGGTTATTGGACAAATCAGAGCGGATACCGCCATGCCCAGCACGCCCTTTCACGAGAACACTCGACAGTATTGACAATTGGATAAATAGACAGGTGGTTACGTAAGCCTTTCAACAGAAGACGAAAGAACGCAGAGGGGAGTTAAGATAAGGATTTCAATTTGTCAGCAACTCTTTTTCTGTGGAATGCCGGCACAGTTTAGTCTAGGATGAAAATCTGCTATTACTATCTCACTTCTGCTACTAGAATAGAAGAATAGAAAGCCTTTAGTGTCATAATACACAAGTGCAGTACCTGCACAATGAGATTGAAGCAACACCTTTGCAGTGTCAACATGAAATATAAAATGTAAGTAGTGTTAATGAAGAGGGAAAAAAAAGACAGGGTAACGTGGTGCACAGTCCTGAGAGCAACTATATACACAATATGGTAAGAAAGATAAAAGGTTTGCATACACATTATGCAAATAATATAGTTTGGTGTATCATAAGTCCTGAGTCTTGAATATTGCACTGTAATGAAACTACACTCAACTACGTTCATAAAACATTTTTTTATTTTTAAAAGCTTATTTTTAGGGGCTTTTCCCTTTACTATAGTGACAGTGGATAGACATGAAAGGAGAGAGAGAGAGAGAGAGAGAGAGAGAGAGAGAGAGAGAGAGAGACTGACATGCAGTTGGATTAGATGAGCTAAAGGCCGCCCCATAAACCATTTATTTTAAAGATATAATCACTTGTTATCTCTACCTAAGGCACTCCTTTGAGCCACGTACTAATTAGACTTCTCTCATTAACCAATGTATTCACAGACATGCTAGTTTGACAACCTGGGCTTTACAATTTGGACTGACGTGGGCGTAAACTGGCCAATGGGAGACAGGAGACACACCCATTACGCAGCATGTGTCAAAGTTCAGTGTGAAAGTGGCTGTGGTGACACACACACACACACACAAAGTTTAAGAGGGAATTTCATAGTTTAAGGTGGTGTTCCTGTTGATTTATTTCCTGCTTTTTCAGATGAAGAAATCTTTCCAAAATTCAATGAGCTCTAGAAATATTTTCTACAAAAAAGGTTACTTTTGGGAATGAACTAACAGGAAGCTGGATTATTAAACTGGCTCTTCAGAGAGGGCTGGACTATAGATTAGTAATCAGTGACCGAGCATTGCCTCATCTGTAAATAGAATGCTAAATTATCTCCGGAAGCACAAGTAATAATCACAAGAGACCTGGCAAACGTCTGCAGAGAGCTTTCTGTAGTCCAAGTCAGAGTGAAACCATTTCCTGGTATTGTTTGGTTCTCCTGAACAGGTGTGTGCTGTGAGGGGGGAGGACGGAGGAAAGGACGGAGGAAAGGACGGAGGAAACGATGAGGTGGTGGCAAAAAATAAAACACAAGCAGAGGAAAAGGAGGCACAGGGTGGAGGGTGGAGGGGGGGGGATAAAGGAAAGCACAAGACAGGCAACAGAGGGCGCAGAGAAAGGTCTGAAGAGGAGGCAGAGACAACAAGGAAATGCAAGAAATAAAATGGTAGTAAAAGGAAAAGAGGAACTAGACATTCGAGAAAAAACATGTTTGAGAGAACTGCATTAAAAGGCCAGCATTAGTGATGTATGGGACGTTAAGTGTGTGTTCAAGCTCAAGTCTTTGTGTTTGTCTGCAATAAGAAACAAACAGACAGACAGTGTGTTTATTTGTTAACTATGAGCATCACTAGAACTACATCCTATCAGCAGTCAGACTGGGATGTTTCTGCAGCATGAATGAATCTCAGCTGACTGAAGGAGACCAGGGTATGCGCGGCTCATTATCTGCCTGCCAATCATCAAAAACATCTACTACTAGGTCTTACTAAGTAATTCTGCAAAATACACGAGTAATGCATTTTGTAGAGATAGTTGTCACAGTCCATCTGTCTCAACAGCCGCTTTGTCACACTTCTTAGAAATGTTTACATGCTGTGGGCGCCTCACCTGGTAAAGTTTGAGTCCGACCAGCAGCCATTTGCCGCATGACTTGCCCCTCTCTCCTTCTCCCATTTCCTGTCTAAAAAAGGCTAAAATGCCCGAAAAAATAACTTTTAAAAAAATGTTTACATATTGTATATTATGGTAGACGGATTTAACCCAGACTAGGGTTGCAACTACCGATCATTTGTCCCCCAGAAAACAAAAATGGGGGACAAATGCCCAAAATCTTCCAGAGCCTCACTAGCATTTTCATCTAGCTTGCTCTGTCCAAAAGAAATAAAAAAAATATTTACAATCATTAAGCAACTCAAAAAAGACAGAAAAGCTCCACATTTGAGAAGCTGGAGCCGGTGAATTTGTAAGATCTGCTTATCAAAATGACCACGAATTGACTAATTATCTCAAAAGTGGCCGAGTCGCTTCATTTCAAAATCGCCAAATCGTTTCAGCTCAACTGGAGAACTGTTCTTTTAAGCTTCTCCAGCCCGTTATCTGCTCCTCGCCTGACTATCTGAGTTAAATGGATGATTGGGCCCATGAAGGCAGTCAGAAGGGCACATACACAACAGATAAAAAGATAAGAAATACCTCACGTTTGTTTAAAAAAAAGGAGCCTTGAGAGTTCATAGCAGAAGACAGCTGCGGACTGAGTGCCAGTCTGTGTCACGCTGCACCAAAACCAAGCCGCCTGCATCTAATCGGGCTCATCGAGGGCGACCCACCTTCAACGAAACCTAAACACCCACAGCCATGATCTCTCAGACTGCATCATCTTGAGAAGATTAAACAGCCTCGTACACCAGGGCCCCTGCTCACTTTTTAAAAGACGTCTGCATTTCATTTTATGTAGCATACAGTATATAACTTTCCTGGGGGTGGGGGGAGCGGGGGGGGG
>NC_048421.1:1567243-1573100 GCF_013103735.1 Etheostoma cragini | reverse complement strand
TTATTGCCAAAATGCAAACATGAGAACATCTGACCTCCACAGAAGCCGTTGCACAATGCATCGCTGGTGCCTGACTCATTACTCAGACACAATCACAGGATATGACGAGCCACACATAAATGTCACCTAACGCGCCCCTTTAAAGGATAAAGACTAGGACCACTAGGTCTTGGTATATTCTAGCTTCTGTAGCGACTACGTCAGCATGAGACGTCGTTTTAAGGCCAATCATTTTATGCCTGAGTGTCAAATCATTAGAAATGTGGTAAGCTCACACTGTGGTTTTATATAGCTTCTTGGCAGAAGTAAGCGTACGGGTCGGGTTACTACAAATGAGAGCACAGAGGTGTTTTGCTCTCGCTCTCTCTCTCGCGTACCCTTAAACACTTTGTAGAAAGAGAAGCCGGTTTTGGGTGAAGGAACACCAGCCTCGATGTCGGACAACTTGTAGACCCACAGGCAGCGTTGGCAGCTAAATGGAGGAAATCCGCCGACCAAGCATATTTTTTATTGGCCTAAATATTAAATTGAGGGGCTTTTGTAACATGCACTTTAAAACTTTGTGGCTGGGTTGCACGTCCTGCTGGTTTATCCTCCGTTTACATTGTGCTTTTTTGCAGGGTGGCTGACCCCTGCCATAAACTGCCACATACAGCCCGAGGTAAACGCTAGCTATCAGTCAGCAGAAGCGACGTATGTGCGTGTGTGTGTGTGTGTTTGAGCCTGTGTGTGTGTGTGTGTGTGTGTGTGTGTGTGGGCCCGCCCCCGCTAAGCTCCGCCGTGCAGACAGCAGAGGAACAGAAGAAAGTAGCTGCAGCTTCACCAAAATGAAGACTGAAAAACTGAACTATTTCGGCACAGTCTCATACCGACAGAGATTGGGAGATTTACTCACATTTGGCGCGCGGCGAGTGGGAATGTAGATTTGAGACAATGCATAAATTCTTAACCAATACTCAGCCAAACAGCTAGTCATACTGGAAGTCAATGGGCGTGTGGTTGCAAGCATACCAGAGTGTGTTTGCTCTCCTGCGTGCAAACACATCGGGGTGCCATCTGACCGAGCAAACACACACACTGCACTGACGACACACACACTGCACTGACGACACACACACACACACACACATGTTGTGACACTTTACGGATCAGGGGAAAGTCTGAGACTGGAATGAAAATGACATTTTTGTCCATTGAAAATGACTGATCTACTGAAAAAGTTGGCGATTAATTTAATGGTTGACAACTAATCCATTCATCTTGGCAGCTCTAAAAGTGGCTCTAACTTGTTTTTGTGGTGGACGTTATTTAGGAAGATATGTCCCCTCTGATCATTCATGTACTGGCTGCAAACTGAAGAAAATCAACAGCCGCGAAGCAATATGGGAAGAAAATTACAACAATCAGAAGACATGCTAACCTAAAAGTTGGTTAGATATTTTCCTTATCCACATTTTCCCCTCCAAATACTTTAACACTTCTCTTAAACCTCAAATTATATATATGTACTTAATCAACTTAATACTGTCACTTTGTCTGCCTATATCATTTTCTATTTGCTAATTTTGTATATTCTGAATCAGGGGTCTGGGATTGAAGGGTGTCCGATGTTTTACAGTCTGTGAAGTCCTCTTAAATATACATATATCTATATATCTTAACTTGGTATTGATATATCCAATTAAACAGCCATGGAAATCTCGTGCTGGCTAGCTGACGTTCACAGTGAACCGCACTGTAATTACGAGACAAACCTGGTCGTTTTCAGCCGGCATTCTTGTGTATTTCAGGAATCACTCTGGCTAAAATGAGGATAATTGATATAATGACCTCTGTTAAATGATCCTTCTCCTGTTTGAGTCATCAGACCAGATCCACGACCTTCTTCAGAGGCTGTTCTGAGATAGTCTAACTATATAACTATAAGTCTAGTACTATGCAGCCTGGACTTGGACAAACTTACAAGACACAACTCTCTTTGGCTTTTGGGAAACACTGCATTCATATCAGGTATTCAAAATGCCACGCCCATCATGTTTAGGAAGACTTTACATGTATTTGAAGTCTATTTTGTGGTAATTTACAACGGAAATCATCATTGGTTGCAACCCTGATCTACTCCAACTCCTTCTACAATAATACATTAACATATTTTAAAGCTTGGTGCATCGTTTTTTATCTGTAACTGTAGTACAGGATTTTAAAATCATGCATTATTTAGTTTATGTAACTATGCATGTTGCTTGAGAAACTTTTAAATTCTCTGGGGTCTAATATTGTGCTATATGTGAAAGTTGTACAAGTGTCATGTGACCATGTACGCTTTCCTTTTGGCTGGTTTCTCTCTTTAAAAAAGAGGTGATGTTTCTCAAGCAACATGCATAGTTACATAAACTTAATTATGCATGCTTTTAAAATCCTGTACTACAGTTACAGAGAAAATTAATGACGTACCAAGCTTTAAAATATGTTAACTTATTGTATTTTATTGCAGAAGGAGTTGGAGCAGACTAGGGTTGCAACCAATGATAACTTCCGTCGTTAATTACCACAAATAATGAGAAATGCTCACAACTTCCCAAAGAGACGCTGACATTTTCAGTGCGTTGTTTCAGCCAACCAACAGTCCAAAACCCAAAATACATTCTTACATACAACCATGAAGTAGCTAAGAAAACCAGAAAAGATTGTTTGGGATGCCGGAGGAGGAGAAAATCTCATTTTCTTCCATCAAGGTGCTTCCACAAAAGTTGAAGAGAAAACTATGATATCCAATCTGTGTGTGTGTGTGTGTGTGTATATGTATATATATATTACCATATCATATCCTTTGGTGCAGCAGTTCCCAAAGTGGGATCCCAGCAAAAAGGGGAAGAATTATTTTCATATTCCATCCATAAGTATCAAAATGAAACCATTTATGACTATGTTGTTCATATGTGGCATAGACTTTCTGTAAAAAAACATCTCAAAGTAAAAAAATGTTATGCAATTGGGGTCTGTGGTCTAATATGTGTCAGTTTAGGGGTCCATCGTGTGAAAAAGTGGACTAAAAACACAGTCTAATGTAGTCATGGTTGGTTTTGTCTTGTCGGGGCCAGTTGAAATCCCCCTGAAAGGCCCCGGTATGCTAGCAGGGGGTAAAGAAAGAAAGAAAGAAAGAAAGAAAGAAAGAGGGTGCAGACATGCAGATGACATAGTTGAGTGAGGTCGAGCTGCTCGGCGGCTGTTATTTCTTCTTCTTCTTCTTCTAATTCCACCGGTACACCGCTGACGTCATGCCGCCAGTTAGACGTGATCCTGGCCACACACAGCGCCCGTTAAAAAAAAAAACCAAAAAGTCCAACTCCACAACAAATTAAGCATAATCTACCCGGTGCCCCTTGACTTAACCGGCGAACACCTGCTCTTAAGTCACCTTTTAATCACATTTCAAACTCGTCATCGGCCATTTCTGCAACTCATTCAAGCGACTCACTTCCTGCCTCTACCGTTAGCTACCGTTAGCGTTGATAGTGTGTTTGTCGACTTCCGTATCACACACCGCACACACCTACGTGAACTTTAAGAGCGGTGTTAATGTCGTCGGGTGCTTAAAAGTTTAAAAACAACTAAATAAACTCGGTTTAAATCAGTTGAGGAGGTCCCGCTCCCACCATTGGCGTTACGTTGCCGCAACCGAACTTGCTGGAGTGACGGCAGGTTGAATGAGTTATGAAAGAGTACACGGAGACAGCATGGCGGACACAAATGTCCAAGTTGGACATGTTACCTGCTTTCTTTAGGGTGCAGGACGCCTTTCAGAGGGTGGCTAACAACAACCGGGTGGCTCAGTCAGCGTCGCCGTGAGTCAGTCTGTCTCTTCGTGTCCAAAGCAGCTTCGCAGAGAGTTTCTAGCCAAACTACAGTGCTCGCTTCCTCCCTCTCTTTTCTCAAAACCGGTCACTCTTTCTCTCTTTTTTTTTTTCTCTCTCTCTCTCTCTCTCTCCCTCTTCCTTCTGCCCTCCCTCCTTCACTGGCTGCTCACTGGTTCGCGTATATTCACTCAGTACGTAGCTAGTTGGAGAGCCGGGGTGCGGTCCAGGAGGAGGCGGGCCTCGGCCAGTGTGCACCGCCCCCTCTGGCCAATGGCTGCCGCGCATTTCTAATCCACACACTTTTGGACCAATCAGAAGCGTGCATTCGTGGAGGCGTGACGAGCCGCTGGGGCAGAGCAAAAAAAAAAAGCGCAGGAAAAAGCTGAACTTGAAAGAGTTGAGAGGAGGGAGGGGTGCTGTGATAAAGCTGTGTTTAATAAGAGAAAGGTATGTGCATGCTAAGGATTTTTATGACCATATAAGTACCAGTCACTCTCAGGATGGACTGCATCACTCAGGGCCTCCCTCGTGTGTCAACAGGGTCTGGTCTGACCACCGTCTGCTTTGAAAACAAGTAGCAACACTTTGGTACTATTTCTTCTGTAAGGCTGCCAAATATGATATCAGACAAACCCCACACACAGACATGGCTGGGCTACTCTATAGGCCTACTGCTACTCGTGTGTTTGCGTTACATCAACATTTAATACTACCGGTTATTAACTTCATTTGTATAGCACCTTAAAAAAAAAAAACAATAGCTTACAAAATGGCAGACACTCATACAAAACAGTACACATATATACACATCACTGTAAAGTTAAAATAGAAGATGGGACACCTTTAAAGGACAGTAAAAAAACGATAAATGAGTAAGGAAATTAACAGATGTGTTAAAAAGACAAAGATGACGTCACATAAAAGCAGGTCAATCCAAATGTGCTTTAAAAGGAGTAAAATATTTCATAATGAAATAATTCCACAGACAAATGAGTATTTTCTTTTAACTGAAACAAAAACTCTGGCGAAATGATGATATCTTTAAGAAACAGTTATAGTAGAAGTTGTAAAACTTTAAATATTGTTGCTTTTATCCAATATTCGAAAGATGATATATTCACAAGTGTTGCATCAGTAATACAGCGCTGTGTTTATCCACGTTAGTTTAGTTTTTCCTCCTCTCTAAAAGGACGTCAGAGGTAATTAATTAAGCCTATATTGAACCTAAAAACTCTCAGCGATCATGTTACTGTTAAAAATAAATAACTTCCTCCTACTGGCCCATACTTCCACCATGGGGAATCAAAATATTATCTTTAACTACTTTATAGAAACAGTTTCTGCTTTCTTGGGGCTTGAAGTGCTAAATATTTGTAAGGAATCTTTGCAAAAGTCTATTTTAAATGTCAATTTAAGGAAAGATTCGAGAAAGAAACACACTGAGAAACACTCAAAACTAAAATGTCTGTTTACTAAAATTCAGATTACACATTTAATCAATTGTAGAGCTAATTTGTGTAGTTTCATCACAGGAGAAAACGGCTTCTGGCGCTCCAGCACCGAATGTTTTCTCAAAATTCACATTTTGAATCTTTGAAGGTTTTAAAATCACTTAAACTTGGGTCATTTCCCCTCAGCGGAGCAGAAGTTCTGTTCCGGGGGAAATATCACCTTCGTTTCAAGATCAGCGATGGCGTTTTTTTACGCCAATTCCCAGGTCGCCGTCACGGAAGGCTTGTATCATGTGGCGGTGCCGACAGTTTCAATGTTATGACTTGTAGAGTATTTAAGGGTGGCTGTTTGACCTGTCAATAAAGTAAATAGCTGTTATGTATCTTTGTAAGTTTCAAAAAGTGGACTCCCCCATAGCCAAGTTGTAGTCCAAAACATTGATCTTTACAGGTCCCAAATCTCATTTCCGAACCCAAATAGACACGTAAATGACGTGTCAATGCCTTATTCTTCCTCTGATTGGCTTAGCCTTGTATTCCTACCCTAAC
>NC_048421.1:1563651-1567139 GCF_013103735.1 Etheostoma cragini | reverse complement strand
GGGGGGGGGGGGGGGCAGCATGTGAATATGTTGGCAGCCAGTAGTCCATGAATACGGGTGGTGTAGCTTCTGAAGGGATGGGGTGGGTGGTGTTGTATTTCAATAGTGGTTGTGTTCAAATATCAACAACTGCTGCGCAGCATCCATTACTGCACCTTTAAGAGATCTAACAAGATATGAGGTGCCGTATCGAAGGTTCCCATCTCTCAAACAGGTAAGCCGAGATTTATGACCAGACATGTTGAAAATACATGAGAACCGCTGCAGGTGATGCGCTAATTACTGTGAGGTGGGGAAACACCTGACATTTGTTTTTATTGGCACTTCAAAAAGGTCTTCTCTTTCTTGAAAGGTGTAAGCAATGAAAATGCAGAAATATGAAGATAACGTGTCTATAGATGGAATCAAAGATGAAGCAACCACATATGTGGAGTATAATGTTTGAATTAGATGTAGAAAATAAGGACTTAACAGAAAAGGCTTTGGAGCCACAGGAGAGAGAAAGAGTTAGCATGACGGTGACACGGAAAAGTGAGATGATGAGCGAGATGATGGATGTTGGGATTAAAGTTCTGCGGAGCCGTTTGTCAAAGTCTGCACAGAAGAATGGAAAATCACCATGCCAACCTGTTTTCTTCCCAGGGGACCCCAAACTTCCTGCTCCACACACACCAACCCGATTATCGTGCGTCGGACAATCTGAGGAGGTCGGTGACTCAAGTCTGTTGGGTGTGTTCGGAGCCGTCGGCCTTCATTTTGGCCGATTTGACATGTTGAATCGGTGGGTGTGCAGGCGCTGTGCTGACCTGGAAATGACGAGCGGGATGAGCGTGACTAACGCCTCTCAAAATCGGACGAAAATCCTTTAAACTGACCTTTGTCGATCTGAAATGAAGACACTCAGCAATTGCACGGCCTACGTTTGAATAGTTAAATAAAAGTAATCAACAAATAGACATGTAATGACGTTAGCTAACAGATAAACAGTTTAAGTATAAATAGAGAAAATATCGCTAATATTAGCTAACACATTACACCTTGAATAGTTAACTAAAAGTAATGAAGAAATACATAAGTCAAGACGTTAGCTAACAGATAAACAGTTTGAATAGTTAGCTCAAAGTGATGTATAAATACTGTAGATAAGATATAAGGTTAGCTGATAAACAGATTAAATAGTCAGCAAAAGATAATAGCTCAATAGTTATAGCTAACGGATAAACAGTTTAAATAGTTAGCTCAAAGTAATGTATAAATAAACAAGATATCGCAAATATTAGCTAACAGATAAACAGTTTAAATAGTTAGCTCAAAGTAATGTATAAATAAACAAGATATCGCAAATATTAGCTCACAGATAAACAGTTTAAATAGTTAGCTAAAAGTAATGTATAAATAAACAAGATATCACAAATATTAGCTAACAGATAAACAGTTTAAATAGTTAGCTAAAAGTAATGTATAAATAAACAAGATATCGCAAATATTAGCTCACAGATAAACAGTTTGAATAGTTAGCTAAAAGTATTGCTTGAATGTCTAGCTTCTGCCACTAAAAAATGCAAATTAAAAAAAAACAACAACATTGGCATTGACAGTACAAGTAGATGGAAAAGATATTGCATCATTATCCACTTTTAATAGTGTTAAACAACACCCTGGAGGTAAAAAAGGCCCATTTGGACCATGACTGGTGTTGATTAAGAGGTATGTGAGTTCACCTGAGAGGGCTGGGGGGGGTAGCGTCATATGTCTGGAGAAAGACGTTAGATTAGCACCGCTTTAAAGGAATAGCAACAGGTATTCTTGACCTCTTCATGTTTTGTCCTCATCAGGAATAAGAACCACATGATGCAGCTCTGTGGGCCAGAGACCGGATGCAGACTAGAGTGCGGATCGGGACGGATTTTAGTGTCCGAGCCCGACCCCCGTCCGACACCGTTAAAATCGCATTTGTTTCTCATACTAATGACACATGCACGTTTGTTTGTGTGGAAAGCTCGCTTTTATTAACATCATATGTGGGGGATTATGTCAGTAAATCTGAGTAAAATAAATACCTTGCTTAACCTGTATTGATAAGCCGCCCCAATAAGAGATGCTCACTCACACATATACTGTACATGTTTAGTTTAATGCCTTGCTGCCGCTGCTGAGAGTGTAATATAATAGGTTTACATGATAGATATAGCACCTTTTACAGACAAAGTAGCAAAGTGCTTCACATTATAAAAATTTGTAAAATACAGTAAGGCCCAAACAGTAAATAAGCAAGCAAAAAAGAAAAAAACAAACCAATAGAAATAAAAACCCAAAAGTTATAAACAGGAAAAAATAATGAGTTTACAAAAAAAAAAAGGTTCAATGCCTTATCGCGCTGATGTGACCGAGCCCGACCCGAACCCGAGCATCCTTTCTAAAAAACCTGTTCGAACCATATCCATCCGGATGGAACCGGTATATCCATCCTCTAATGCAGACATGGCCTCCATAGGGGACATCAATCCTACACAGCTAACCATTCAGCACGCCATACAAAGGCAACTCTAAAAGCTCAGGGATGACTGGCTTCTGCGGAAAAATGACATTTTCTGGTCAAAGTGTGATTTATGTTCACCATGTGTCACTATGTGAGGAATGTGTCCGTGTGTTTCCCCACACGTTCAGCCGCCGGGCTGCATGTACGTAGAGCAAAAACATCGACCCGGCCTGGAAAATTCAATAAATCTCACACTCTCGGGGATGGATGGGAAATATCGGAAATTTCAGCGGAGAGGTCAAAGGTCAACCCCTGTCGCCCGTTACTTGAGCAGGAACAGATGCAGAGCAGAGGAGTAAGCTAAATAAGAGAGAGGGAAGTTAAAATAAACATTTTTTTTTTTGTGCAAATTTCCAAATAACAGACAGTTGTAATGAAAACCATCGTGCTGACAAAAATGCACACGACTCACACAACAATGGCATGAGACACCAAACTAACACAAGTGGGCAGAGGCAGAAATGGAGGGTTGAAACGCAGGCATGAATTACCAAATATGGACACTTCTGACCTCACCATCTCCCTCCCTCTCTCTGCCTCCCGCTCTCCTTTTCACTGGGACCTAGTCTCTCTCTCTTTCTCCCTCAGCCGGTTGTAATGGCAGCAGGGTGTGTCCGTAATTTAGGGTGTGTGAAGCTATTATATCATTCAGTCAGAAAGAAAAAGGACCCATTCAGTGACAGCATGTTGAAAGGGTGGCATGTTAACTCACTGACCAATCTGGCTTTGTAATTATTTGTGTGAATTCATGTGTGTAGACATTCACGCTTCGCTGTCTCGGTGAGAATGTGTGTGTCTGTGCCTCCATGCGTGACACATACATCTATAAATCCAGCAGCTTTAGGTACGTGTCACATTTAAGACCAGGTACACGTAGAATAATTAGGAGCACAATCCTGCTTTTAAGAGACGGCACACCGCGTGGCCGGGGGCGGGGGGGGGGGGGGGG
>NC_048421.1:1562661-1563624 GCF_013103735.1 Etheostoma cragini | reverse complement strand
CAGTTGTTAGAGCAGGCGCATCTTTACATAGAGGTTTATGCCTCAATGCAGAGGTCTAGGGTTTGAGTCCGACCTATGACGATATCCTGCATGTCTTCCCCAATCCTCGCTTAGCTGTCCTGTCCATTAAAGGCGGAAAACCTCCCAAAAAACACCTTTAAAAAGACCAGTTTCGTTTTGTCTGTCCTTCTTCGTCTCACCCCGTTTCCAGCACGTCCATCCTCCTCCTTTCCCCACTAATCAGTACACAGGAAGCACTGATAAGATGTTGACTCACAAAAAAAAAAACACTCAGGAATGTGGAGTAAAAGGGAAAACAAGCAACGCTCTTCCCTCTTTTGTTGAGATGTGTAGGCTCATGTATAACCTACACGGAGTTGACCACATCGCCAATGCGGTCAATAAGGATCTGTGAGCCATGTGTGTGTTGCATGGGAGAAAGGTGGAGGGACATAAACAGCAACAGAGGCTGCTTTGTCTGTCTCCGCTTGGTATTTGTCTGGAACAGACCGGAGAGCTAACAAGGTTGGAGGCCGGCATGTGTTTAAAATATAAATAAAGCTTTGTATTTACTATAAGCACAGAATGCTCTGGATGTTGTTGTTACAGGAGAGGCAACGCTCTCCCACACACAGGAGTTCAATACACAGTCATAAATCTCTCTCACACACACACACACACACACACACACGCGCACGCACACAGCAAAAAACATTCGAACCAGTGATTTCATTGCAAAATAATATGATTTTCAGGGTCTGAGAAAGGCAACTTGGGACAGAGTCAGTAGAAGAAATGTGCAACTCTGCCTCTCTCGGCCCGTTCGTTTGTTCAGCAGCAGCAGCGGCCGCTGGCTTGGCTTCCTTGTCTCTTTTTTTGCCATATATGGTCACAAGAGTGGTTGAGTAAGAGAGAGAGACGGCAGGAGAGAGGATGGAGGTGTGGTCTATTGTTTTGGGGCGG
>NC_048421.1:1561969-1562527 GCF_013103735.1 Etheostoma cragini | reverse complement strand
GTGTGTGTGTGTGTGTGTGTGTGTGTGTGTGTGTGTGTGTGTGTGTGTGCATGGGGGGAGGAGGAAGCAGTGTGTTTTATGAGTGTGAATCCTGAGGCTTAGAGTCGAGTCACTGGCGATCTAGAAGCAGAGAAAATAAATTAAGAGGTCAACAAGTGGTTAAAAATGGCCGATCATTAACAAGAGATGCAGTCATGCAGTCATAGGTTATCTCCAAACTATTCAGAAATGTCTCTCAACAATTTGTACATGTGGGTCACCTGCACGTATGTAATGCCGGTGGAATTCCCCTTATTCAAAGAAGAAGAAGAAAAAACAACCTCTGCCTCTCTGCTTGCCACTGAGCAGCTCTGCATGAAGACATGGTCTGCGATGATCTAATCCAAGCCAGGACCCACTAAAAGTGCAGATGGAACATGTCAGATGATGTGCTCTTAATAAGCAGTCTGAAGGCCCTGGGCATGAATCTGTCAGCTGTGGGCTCTGTAATGACATGCCGGGACGGGGAGGCAGGAAAGGGTTGGGAATGTTTTTTAGGTTAGCGAGTCGTGAGAGACG
>NC_048421.1:1552261-1561869 GCF_013103735.1 Etheostoma cragini | reverse complement strand
GTTGGGTGGAATCAATCATGTTATTTTGGGGAATTAAAAAGAACATTGATGTAGTACAACATGAGGACAACATGAGGACAACATGAAGACAACTTGAGGACAACATAAGGACAACATAAGGACAACATGAAGACAACATGAAGACAACATGAGGACAACATGAGGACAACATTGGGACAACATGAGGGCAACAGGAGGACAACATGAGGGCAACATGAGGACAACATGGGGACAACATGAGGACAACATGAAGACAACTTGAGGACAACATAAGGACAACATAAGGACAACATGAAGACCACATGAAGACAACATGAGGACAACATGAGGACAACATTGGGACAACATGAGGGCAACAGGAGGACAACATGAGGGCAACATGAAGACAACTTGAGGACAACATGACGACAACATGACGACAACATAAGGACAACATGAAGACAACTTGAGGACAACATTGGGACAACATAAGGACAACATGAAGACGACAACATTGGACAACATAAAGACAACATGAAGACAACATTGGGACAACATAAGGACAACATGAAGACAACATGAAGACAACATGGGGACAACATGGGGACAACACGGGGTTAATGGCTGATAACTAACCTTTTAGTCTTTGCAGCTCTGATCCAAACACTGTTTTATCCTCTTCTTGAAAACCTCACATCCACAGTGGGAAATAGTTTTGTATTTCCCTGTGTTGGTTGATTTTAACTATTATATTGCATCGGTGTCATTAAGAACAATAAAGATCTGATCCAGGGGTTGTTTTTCCTTCTTCCATCCACAGACAAAAAACACAATTAATACCAAGAACTTCTTTGGACACCTTTATTACTTCCCTTGGTCATGTTTCTGGTACATACGAGTTCTTTTGAGTAATTAAACTAAAATCAAACTCACATTTGAGATTCCCCCTCGACTTAAGTTTCACAGTCATGATCCAGAGACACACAAACATCTTCCTCTCTCACATTATTATTAGGCATCCTGGTGTAAAATAACCATGTGTGGCTTTGTGATGTTGGAGAACACGCGCCACCGTGTGGACAAAAGCAGGAACTACAGGTAACCGTCACAAAACCTCATTCACTGTCGTCAGCTGTTAACTTAAATCCTCCTCACGGCTAAAACTACAAATCTTCATCCCTCGTGTAGTACAGTATGAGTGCAGCACAGCGGCGTGTTTTCACTTCTACAGACTTTTACAGGAAAATGTAAAGTACACACCGGCCTGGCTGCTCTTGTAAATGAGCCGTCACATTATTAAAGAGAAACAGAACTGCTGCAAAAATGGAGCATGAACTAAAAAGGTTTAAGGGAAGCACACACCCATCTCTAGACAATAAAACCCAAACAAACACAAAGAGACAAAGACAGACGCGACCATGCACAGCTGGAGCGGTGTGTCGAGGGATGGGTGTGAGCGGCTGGGAAGGTGGCGGCTGTTGCTAAAGTGGCTCAAGATGGCCGCCGACAATCATAGGAGACAGCACAGTAACGGGGTTATTTTTCGATGATCTTGCTGACAAACGAGTCCAGCTCTTCATCGTCTTTGATCCCCACAAAATGGTCGACGATGTCACCTCCCCGGATGGCGATTACCGTGGGAACGGCGGACACCTGCGAACAGACCACGAAGAGGCTGTAAACCTAATGAGGACCAGGTGTGGTGATGGAGAGCTGGAGACCAAGTGTGTGTGTGTGTGTGTGTGTGTGTGGAGATCTATTTGTTAAGGTATGGGTGTGATCAGGCATGAGTGTAGTTTAGGATTCTGGAGTAGAGGTATACTGTTACTAGTAGGACTGGTATTCTGATTAGAGTATGAGATTATACAATATGTTGGTACATGTGTTACGTTCTTGATGGAAATAATAAAATAAAAAAATGAATAAAAAGGCTAAGTTTTGGTTTAAATTAATATCTTTCTCTTTCTTGACTGATACCCCCCCCCCCGGTCAAAGAGGAAGAGGTACCGCAGGTCTCTGTCAGACTCTACAACACCTGCACCACCTGATAAAGTTGTAGCTTCTGTTCCTGTTTTTCATTTAATCCACACACACACTCTCTGTATATCTGGATTATCTGGATTTATATTTTTCCATTACAACTACTTACTTTTTCAATATTATTTACGGTCACAGGTCAATATAACTTATATTATGGTTACCTACTTTTGCTTTATTACTTTAATTACGTATTCAATTTGATTTTAACGTCACTTACTCACACTGCAATATTGTTTCTTGTACTATGGCAACCACACTTTACTTTACAAAACCTTTATTAGACGCCACTTTACATTCAGTCTACCCTCTGCTCATTGGCTGTTGTCTGCCTGTTTTACTTGTGTGTTTACTTGTTTGTTTTTGCTTTTCTTGTAGAAAATGCTGCTGTAACAAGGGAATTACCCCACTGTGGGATGAATAAAGCATCATCTAATCTAACCTGCGTTTACACCTCGTGTCCACGCTGCTCCGGCGTGTCCCAGCACCTAAAACGGAGACATTTGGAAACGCTGCGGCCCCCGTTTTGGTTAGAAAGCTCCGGGGTTGCTCTGTAGTCTGGACGGACATAAACGCAGACATTTGGAGACGAGGACGCGCGTCCGTCAGCGTTATCGGTCCGGTAGCTCCCAGAGCTTTCAGTAACAGTTCCTCCTCCTTGTCCCTCCAACATAATGATCCCTGCTCTTACTCTTCACCGTTGTTGTTCTTTCTCTAAAGTATTTCCTGTGATTTATCCACGGAGTAACGTCAGACCATCTGCTTCCTGTTTACACCGGCACGCACATGCCCAGTGTGTCAGTGAACGGTCACGTGACACGTGATGTCAGACGTGTTCACGTGGACGGGGATTAGTTCTGCTTCTGGAGCTGAAACTCTTGTGTTTTGTTTATTTTAGTCTAAAAACGCCTTGAAAATGAAACATCTAATAAATCATATAAAAAAAATTATAAATAAATATAATATATAAATACAAATTACATCATAAAAATGATCATTTATTCCTCTGATCGTTATATCAAAAATTAAGTAAGTGTTCTCCTGCCGCCCCCCCGCTCACGTCGGAGAAGGCTTGTTGGATGATTTTATACATCACAAATTAGATTTGATGGTTGGTGGGGTTTTTTGTTTTAAATAACAGCCTCCAGTGTGAACTTAAACTCATCTAACTGTCCATGATGCGTTTTAGACCGTACATTGTATAGAAAGATCAAATATAACAATTTAATTGTCTACTTTGTCAATATTTGATAACCACTAATTAAAAAAACTTAGTAAAAACTGACTTTAGGTAAATAGAAGTTTTTTTTTTTAACCCTGATAAGCGTTATACACAAAACATAAGACTGTAAACTGAACGCATGGTCTCACCCCGTATTCTATAGCCAGGTCTGTGTGATCGTCGATGTCGACCTTCGCCATGGCAACGCGGCCTTTCTGTTTGGCGACGGCCTTCTCCAACCTCGGCCCGAGGATCTTGCAGGGACCACACCACCTAAAAAACAACAACAAAACAACAACAACAACACACAAACGGAACATGTTCTTCATTCATTCGGTGTCTGTACAGTCACGTGTCCTTCCTTCATGTCCTAACACGTGTTATGTGGATTTCTTGTCAACTGTAGAACGGTTCCTCCATTACACGTTTCCCCTCTACGACAGTAAAGTGTAATCTATTACATTCAAAGACGAGGGGTTGACTCCTGAAGAGACACGTGTATAGAGCGCCACATATAAATGGAAAAATCCTGTCTATAGTAGTAGCCATCTGTACATATATTCATAGTAGGAAAGGAAGAAGGGTGAAAGGATAGGTGAAGGATATTCACCTGTAAACTCTGTAATAGTGACAACCATCTGTATATCATGTTTGTTGTACATATCTGTAAAAATTCTATTTATAGTAATATCCACCTGTATGTTATATTCAGTACATGTCCAGCTGTAAATATTGCTCACAATACTTGTTATCTATATGTTATATTCATCAAATCTATCTGTAAAATTCTGTTTATAATAGTATTCATCTCTATATTTATCCAGGTTATATCCATGTCCTACACTTATGGAACCAGTGTATATCCTGCACCTGCTGCTGTTGCACTTCTGGTTAGACCCAAACTGCATTTTGTCACCTCGCACCTGTGTAATGACAATAAAGTTGAATCTAATCTAATATGGGGGGTGCATGCTAGAAACCCTGCAGGGTGCCCAAACTTTTGCAGACGCCATTTTTTAGTTTTCTCTTATTTTGAAAGTGTAAATAATGGAAATAAAATCTAACTTGTTGTGACATATTATATGAATGTCTAATCTGTCTCTTGATGCCTTTTGGAGATTTCTCCATCTTTTTTTGGCTTCTTTATGCACATTAATACACATTTTTACCTGGGGTGCCCAAACTTTCGAACCCCACTGTGTATAAGATAAGAGAAGATAAGATAAGATAATTTGTTTATATTATAGTCGGTCTCTCAGCCCAGACAGTACTACCACCCCCCCCCCCCCCCCCCCCCCCCCCCCATTGCACTCACTGTGCATGGAAGTCGACGAGCACGGGCAGTTCATTCTTGATGACCCTGTCTGTGAAGTCCTCGTGGTCCTGGACGTTAAAGGAGACCTCGCGGCGGGAGGCCTGAGGGAGGGAGCGAGCCAGAGTGCGGGGGGGGGAGAGGAAGGAGACCCGCGTCGGGGCGGTCTGCAGCGAGGTGGAAAAGGAAGAAGAGGAGGAAGAGGAGGACGCTGGGAGGCAGCGGATATCTTTCCCAGAGAGAGTCCAGAGTCTACGTACCAGCAGCCTGTGGGCCATCTGGGAGGAAGACATGAGAGAAGAACAGAAGACGAATGTTGATTAAACAGAATTCTTAGAGACGCTGGCTGCAAATAACGATTATTTTAATGGTGAATCAATCTAATCGAAGGACTTGATGTTGATATTGAATGCATTTGGTACAGGAAGTAGGGTTGGGGACTCACTAATTAATCACCTTATGTATGCAGATGACCTGGTCCTCTTTAGCCCATATAGTGCTGGTCTCTACCAGAGAGTTTGCACACAGTATGGAGCTGATTTTGATATAAAATACGATGCTAAAAAGTAGAGCCTGACCGACATATCGGCATGGTTTTACTTCAGTTAGTGTAACAGCCGGTTTGATTTGCATTGAGAGGTGATTTTATGGAAAGTTCCCCATGCCGATCTCTGTATGGTGAAGGGTGTGTGATGATAATGATGTGTGTGTGTGTGTGTCTGTGTGTGTGTGTGTGTGTGTGTGTGGGCGTGCACAGTATCCTGGATCCATGAAATAACTGGCCTTTAAAAAATAGAAATGTGCCTTCCTCTATGCGAATTTAACATAGGGGGGTGTATACCCATGCCCGCTGTATTTAAAGAAAGAACATTTATTTATTTACAATACATTAATCATTCACAAAGAAAATTGGTGTCCTTAAAAGGTTGGATTTTTCTAATTTTTTTAAATAAGGCGTTAAGATCAATTTCCAAAAGATATTTTTTTATTCCTCTTTTTAAATCAACTTTAGCGCGGGTGTGTATACATTCTCAAGCCACTGTGTGTGTGTATCAATAGATACACAGTCTATGGCAGCACGCGTATTAGTACTATTACTACGTATTAGTAATTAGTAGGGCAGCTACACCGGCCAGGCTGTGTGTGTGGTGTGTGTGTGACTATGTGTGTTGTGTGTGCATGTATGTTTGTGTTGTGTGTGTGCTTCCGTGTGTGCATGTGTGTGAGAGTATGTGTGTGTGTGTGTGTATGTGAGTATGAATGTGTTGTGATGCGTGAATGTTGTGAGTGTGTGTGTGTGTGTGTGTGTGAGTATGAATGTGTTGTGACTGTGTGTGTGTGTGTGTGAGTATGTGAGTATGAATGTGTTGTGAGTGCGTGTATGTTGTATGTATGTTGTGAGTGTGTGTGTTTGTGTGTTATTTTAAGTTAATATGAGGTTAACATCATTATTGGTCGTCTCTGTCCTATCAGCCATGTTGCTCTGCGGTTATCAAACACACAACTCAACATGTACACACAACTCAACATGCACAAACAACTCAACATGTACACACAACTCAACATGTACACACAACTCAACATGCACACACAACTCAACATGTACACACAACTCAACATGCACACACAACTCAACATGTACACAACATGTACACACAACTCAACATGCACACACAACTCAACATGTACTCAACATGTACACACAACTCAACATGTACACACAACTCAACATGTACACACAACTCAACATGCACACACAACTCAACATGTACTCAACATGTATACACAACTCAACATGTACACAACATGTACACACAACTCAACATGTACACACAACTCAACATGTACACAACATGTACACACAACTCAACATGCACACACAACTCAACATGCACACAACATGTACACACAACTCAACATGTACACAACATGTACACACAACTCAACATGTACACACAACTCAACATGTACACACAACTCAACATGTACACACAACTCAACATGTACACACACACACACACAACCAAGCTCAAAATAGCCCACATTCGCAAATATTTCCAAAATAACAACCAACCCACCAGCTTGGTGTATTTACGGTATCGTGTGTTTGCGTAATTAACCCCCGTTACGTGTGACTTTGCCCTCTTCGCTCCCCCCCCCAAAAAAAACTTCCCCCGCCGTGACACACACACAGACACACACACAGACACACACTCAACCCGGACAGTTTCACAACACAACCCCGCATGTCCAACCCAGAACAGACGAATTAAAACATTACCACCCATTCCCCGTGTTTACCTTGCTGCTCGGCTAGCGTTAGCTAGCGTTGATCTCGGCCTTCGCGGACCAACCAAGTACTTCCGCTTTGGTGCAGCAGCTAAAAGGGTCCGGGCAGCTCGTTATCGCCCCCCGCTATTACTGCGGCCACGAGGCGAACTTCGCTTTTCCCGGGATAGCGAAGGGATGTCCCGCCCCACTTTGCCTTCCTCTTCTTCTGATTGGCTTACCTTGGTATTCTTAGCCCCTCCGCCAGAGCAGTTAACCAACCAACGAAGGGAACGACTACCAGCCAATCAGAGGCCGAGCAGGGCGGGACTTTAGAACAATTCGCTTTACAGAGCCAACCAGAATGAAGACATGAGTTTGAATCGCGATATCGATGTGAATCGATATTTTTTGCACAAATTAAATAACTTTTGAACACCCCTCTGAATAAACCATTCAAGAACCAGTATAAAAAGAATAGTAATTCATTCATAAAATAAAATCCATTGTCAGATGTCCATATGTTGTTAGCAGTTAATTAGTTCTGAGATGGTTTTGATTTAAATAACAGTCCCAAAGAAGTTAAAGAGAGATAAAATTCTCCAGAAACAAATACAGATTTGTGTTGCAGAACTTTTCAGCTTTTTCGTATTTTCTGAAGACGTCCCAGACGTGTGTCAGCTGACCCGTCAGTTAAAAAACATCAGACTAAATAAGTGTTGTTAAGACATGATCCACCTACGAGCACCTAAAGCTCACTAATTAACATGTTTTTGTTTGTGTTATCTCAAGGTAAAAACCAAGAAATAACACACACACACACACACACACACACACACACAAACACAACAAAGACACACACACAACATACACGCACTCAAAAAACATACATACTCACATACACACACATGCACACACGCGAACTACCACACAACACACACATCCACACGCACACTCACAACACGCAAACACACACACACAACACACACATACATACGCACACATGCACACACACACACACACAACACACACATACTCTCACACAAATGCACACACGCAAACTACAACACAACACACACATACATACGCACACTCACAACATGCAAACACACACATAACCCACACATACATACGCACACACGCACACTCACACACAAACACAACACACAAACTCACACACATACACTTACAACACACACATAAACACACGCACATACTGTACAGACACACACACACATGCACACACACACAAACACTCACATACACTTACAACACACATAAACACACGCACATACTGTACAGACACACACACATGCACACACACACAAACACTCACATACACTTACAACACACACATAAACACACGCAAACACTCATAAAACACACACACTTCTAGAGAGGTACCAATCTTCTCAAAGGAAAATCAAATATTTCCCAAAATGTAAATTTATAATAACTGAATTTCTATTTGGGGAACTGCCTTGCAATATGACATCATCAGCCTGTCATATATAACCTGAATTAAAAACTGGGTAAAATTGGGTTTTGCATTTTCGTGGTCATTATATAATTGTGTGTGGACCCACTCCTCTTCTGTAAATAAACAGCATCTCCTGTTCTCTGCTCACGATCACTTTATAATTTATGGTGATGGCGTGTCGTCAACAGACGGAGCCTTTCATGTCCCAGAGGGCCGCAGGATGAAAGAGAGAGAGAAAGGTGAGTGGGTTGTTTGGGAAAAGAGATGGAGATGGATCAGTGGAGCCGGACTCACAAAGACCAGACAACCTACTGGACTGAGAGGAACCATCGGACGGGGCAAAGAGAGGATTACAGAAGCATGAAGTCGATGTTGATGAAGACGAGTGCACAAAACTAGGAGGACACCCTCCTGCACGTGCCTTTCCTGCTTCCTCAAAACTCCCCCCCGCCCTCACCCTGCATGTCCCTGGACCCTGGCCTGCACCCCCCACCTGTAGCGAGGCTGAGCAGAAGGTGGGATGTTTTGGGCCGGCCAAAGAGGGGAGACCGCTGACTTCCTCAGGTCCAGGATTGTGTTCTCACTGGTTTTTTGATGATTTCTTACAGCATTTTCAAACAATTGGGACACAGCATGTTAACCTGTAATTCCACGCCATCTTCATTGTTACCCCTATACATTTAATTTGTCTATTTTTAAACTAGATGAATGAAGAGTTGGACACAATAACAGGAACACCTGTGCCGTCTGATTCAATCTGACAAACTCTGCAACAAGCTGAGCTCTGTGACGATGTCCAGCATTGGTTGGGTCTGTTGAGTTGTCTTCACTTGCATTATGATTTCTATTGTACTAATAACATATTCCATAGAGTGGGACAAATAACTTGTTCTCGGGACCAATTTGATCCGTTTTCAAAATGTCCATTTCAAAAATATGGGTTTCTTTCAACTAAATTGCCAAAAAATAAACAGTTCCATGCACGCATTCCTGTTGTAGCTTTAGTTTTTCTATTGAACAGTCTCAGCCACCTAGGTGTTGGCTGGGATGTAATTAATCCGCGTTAATGATGCTTTTTATCAACCTTTTTAACTTTTATGTATGTTTTTGTCCCTTTTTTTAACTTTTCCAACACTACGTAACTCTAACTTATTAACTAGTTGCACAGTTACTATTTGAATTTATGGTCAATAAACCTCATTTATAGTAAATTCTACCTAATGTTTGAGTTAGAAAAGCAGAAATTAGGGATTATTGAGACTAAAATTAAAGGAATGGATGTTGATGATAATCACAGACTGGAATATGTC